>NC_046158.1:1527885-1670385 GCF_011064425.1 Rattus rattus
CCATTTGGATACATGTCTAGTCAAGCTTTATTTCCACTCACGTCACAGATGGAAGGAATTTCCCCCAGTCCATCCGTGATCACACTCTTGGCCACAGAACTCATTCAGGCCGGTTAGCAAACTCAGTCTGAGGAGTGATGATTGACTGCACTGTATGGTTCCCTTAGGCTTGAGGGGAAGCAAAGCTTTGTCTGGATCAGCAAACCCCAGTCAACCTGCAGCGCTGTTTGCATGACAATATGTTGACTGTCAGTTACTGAGTAACCAACCTCAGGGTGGTTTGTTACACAGCACCATCCTAAGTGTAGCCGATAGATACAGTTTATCACTAAGAGTGGCCAAGTCGAGATGTAAACTGAGGTGGTTCTGGCTGGAACCTGTGAGCAGAACCCTTGTGGAGCAAATCAGGGTGGGTGAAGTTTCTGGCAGAGAGCCAGCCCTTCATTCAAATGTCTGCACAATTAGTGTCCCCTTCCTGTCACCCCTAAAGGGCAAAGGAAATCCCAGCACCCTGGGTGGCAGAAGGACTGAATAACCAGTAGGGATGTTTCTGGGCACAGGCGGCCTCAGTCCACCTACATGCTGCAACCTAGCCACGAGATGTGACAGCAGGGTCGCACTTAACTGTCCACAGCGGAGCTGCCGTGAGCTGTTGCCACCCTCTTAGGCATCCTCCTCGAAGCAGAAGTCAAGAGGTTCCTGGTTCCCTTTCAAGATCCATCCCTCCACGAGCGGCCTTGGACTTCTCACCTGTAAGAAGGTGGCTGTTGAGTGAAGCTGGGAGGCTAACCACCAGCCCTCAAAGACAGGCACAGCTACATGCATCCTCCATGAAGCCGGTCCTCACAGCTCATGCCGTCCTTGAACAATTTGGCAGGAAGGAAGGGATCAGCCCTCCTGTGGCCGTTGTAACATGAGATGAAACTTCACGTGGTCCTTCGTCTTTCCTGTTATTCCCCGCCCTACTCCATCCACGTCATTTTACACTTTATAGATGGGAGAAGGACACGGTGGGGTGGGTATGCACCAAACAGCCTTAGTGAGAACAATTAGTCCCATTTTCCAGATTAGAAAATCAAGGCTCAGACAGGAAACCCAGGTTTGTCTGGCTCTGAAATCTGATTCTCCCCCATGTCCCTCTCCCTTCTGGAACCTCCAGACCCCATGCCCTGAGGCAGGACTCACCACCCTCCCCTTAATTGTAATTCAACTACTTGTGATATTTTGGTACCAATTAATATTGATTTTACAATTGGTTTACGGAGATGTTGTTTTATTACTAATATATTTAATGCGCAAATCAATGAGAACACTTGCCTGGCCCTCTCCCTGGAAGGTAATAAAATCAGATATCTCAGGGGTGAAACACTACCCAATTCTTGAAAGGCAACGCAGATGTTTAATGTAATAGTTAAGGACTTGCTGGGTGGTCGGTGAAGCTACCACTTCTCTGGCCCGCTTTCTGGGTTTTTTTTTTTTTTCTTTTTCCAGAAGAGACTTCATCTTTGAGCATCTCCAGGGACAAGTGGAGGTTCAGGGGCCAGGGCCTGGGGACTGGAGAGGACGGGACACACTTGGTTGCTGGGCCTTGCTGCTTGCTCTCCTCCCCTTCCTTTCCGAGCTACACCGGTGTTTATCCATTGCCCCTCATCTAAATTTTACATTTCCCATTTCATCCAAATGCACACTCACTGGCTTAGCCCCAAGTGTGTCTCTCTCTTCATTTGTTCTGTTGCTATTGTTGGTGCTTCCTGGGTGTGTGTGGGGTGTGTTCTTCCGAGCCAAGGTGTAGCTGTGTAGCCCAGGCTTGCCCTCTCTCTATCCACAATCCTCCTGCTTCTGCCTCCTGAATCCTAAGATTATAGGTATGTGCCATTAATCATTGGTTCTTACGCTTTCCAATGTGTTTCACACTTTCTAATCATTCCTCCATTGGCCCAGTCAATAGTTTGTGTGTTCTTTTGTTGGTTTTTATCCATCCCTTCATTCATTCACCCAATCTTTAGACTTATATTCAGTCATTTGCCCCATCTACCCATCAATCCACCCATAAACCCACCATCCGCCCATCCACCCATCCACTATCCATCCATCCATCCATCCATCCATCCATCCATCCATCTTTGATTTGTTGATCTTTCCTCTATCATAGTCCGTCCATCCATCTATCCATCTATCCAATGATCCATTCACCCAGCAAGTCCATGTCTAGCTGGATGTTGAGGTTGGAGGTGGAACTCTGGACCAGACACATTGTTCCAGCTGCTTCCTGGGATCCCTCTCACAAGGGGGAGAAAGTACCCTTTGTTTCCCTGTTGACTTGTCCCCCTTCTGTCAATCATCAAAGCTAGAGTTAAAGAACCTCTATGCTGGCCTGGTGCCTTGGGGTTTTCCAGAGTCCTTTCTTTCCCGAGTAGGCACTGGGGCTGAGGTAACTGGGGCCTGTCTGGGACCAAATAAGGACTCTGCAGGCCCACTTAGCAGTGATCCCCCAAGACCTCCAGCCTCCATATGCTGCTACATTAGCCTGGGCACCCCAATATCTGCTGTGGGCTCCACTCCACTCTTGTCCTAGACTGGGGTCTCAGCACATGCCTAGAGTAAAGAGAAGTCCTGCTCTGGTGTCCCAACTTTGGCAAGAAAACCTTACTGCCCCCACAGGGAAATGGTGGTACAAAGAGTGAAAGTCATACTCAAGGTCATGTGGCTCATGGACACTAGACCTAGAGTCAACCCCTCAGGTCTGACCAATGCCCAGACCCATCCTTTCCTAACCACAGAGGCAGAGCATCTGGAGTACTGACGTACAGACCTCAGAGCCAAGTGATGGAGTTTAAAACCTCATGCCCTTCAGACCAAACGTGTGGCCTCAGGTTCTTAACCATCCTCTCTCTGTCTTGATACCTTATCTATCAATGTGGCTATAACTATTGAAGTCAACTTGAGCTCCTGCAGTCCCTAGCATGGGGTAAAGGGGAAGTCCTGCCTCCACACCGGAGGTTTGCAATGAACTGTTCTCCTGAGGTTGAGAGTCCTCATGGTGTAGGGCACTGGGCCAGCCTGGGTTTAAGGGAGTAGAGTCAAGTGTGGGCTCTCTAGGATTCTTCCCTCCTGTCCATCCGAGGCTCTGTTGAGGGGAAGATAGAGGAGGGTGTGTAGGAGCCCAGCTCCCTGCTGTGATTTATACAGGAGCTCGTAATGACACCGGCTGGCAGTAAATAAGCAGATATGACATCTCACCATTTAATTAACCAAAAAATAAATGACCAAGGGCCCTGGGAAGAGGGGAGCCTGGCCACCCTCATGTCATTTGCTACTTTGGGCACAGCATGGGACCAGTTACTGTATCTATACTTGTTTATTCCATGGGTGTGACCTTTATTGTCCCCACTCCACAGACAGGCAAGCTGAGGTCCAGAGAGGGCAAGACAGCCTGGAGTTCCCCAGGGGCCAGTCTTGGGCAGGATCTTGTGGATCCTGAATCCAAAAAACTCAGTCCAAGATATTCTTTCTGCTTGTGCTGATTCCATTTTCCTGCTCAGGATCAATTCATGTATCCTCCCGATGAAGGCCTCTTAGGCCACCGTGGCCATGAAGCCACTTGGGGAGGGCACCCTCAGATGATGGTTGCTGGGGACAGTGACATTGGAACCCCTCTTCCCTCCCACCTCAGTGAGCCCTTGGGGATGTCCAGCTCCAGAAACAGGGCTGAGGAGTCCAGCAAATAGCTTCTTCCCTTCTCACCCTGTTATTCTGTAAAATGGGCGCATGTGTAGAAGCAGGAAGAAGAGGATAGGGAGGGAGAACAAAGGAGACATGTCCCAGTATCTTGTGTTGTGTTTTTAAAAAAGATTTGGTGTGTGTTTGGTGAGGGGGTGTTGGCTAATCTCATAGCGTGGTTTATTTTATTTGTAGGTTTTAATAATAGAAAAGAGTTTTGATTGTCTTCCCTTTTTTACCTTTGTAGTGCGACCCAGAGGGAGTCTCATATATAATCTATACAGTATGCTAGGTAAGCACTTCACCACTGAGCCATCTCCCAGCCCCCAGGATCTTATTCTTAGTTTAAGAGGTGATGTGTTTGTGGCCAGTCTGGTCTACATAGAGTTTCAGGCCAATCATGGCTGTAGAGTGAGCCCATGGGGGTGGGAGGAACGTGCGTCCTCTTCAGTCTCCTTTGGTGGGAGAAAGGATATGTCAGAGATAGGAGTCCAAACCTAGTTGCCCTGCGCCAGAGCAGGACAGGCGGTCCACTGGGGCCTGGGTTTGGGCGGCAGTGCAGGCAGTATAAACACACCCAGAGTCACATGTGTGACCCATAACCTTCACGACCTTGGAAGGTTTCCTCCCCTCCTCCAAGGCTGACTGCGATGCTCGTCAGGATAATGGGGAAGGGAGCTGCAAGAGATTGTGTGATCCATTCTAAGGCACACACGAAGTGACCCAAACAGTAAGTGTCTATTGTGGTGTCTAGTAATACGTAACTTATCATTCAGTGTTACCCCTCACTCCTTTGTTGTAAAATTCAGACATCATCTATTCCAAATTCCCCACAACGGTGCCTGATATGTGTTGGACACTTAATAAACACAGATTATTTCTGTTCCACGAAACGTATATTTATTGATGTATTCACTCACACACACACCCCCGCCCCCAAATAATCCAGAAGGAAAAGTTCCAGCATTTCTGCAGTGATCTTTTTTTCCCCCCGGAGTAAGAGGATTGGGGGATAATTCTTCTCTGTGGTTTTCCATTTTTGTATCTTTAGTGGGAGGAGGTGTCAGGTCTGCCATAGGCTGGCAGAGTAAAAAACAAGGCTAGAAACAATGGGAGCAGCAGCAAATGGTGACCGTGGCCTGTAGGATTTCCCTGCTGTCCTCAGCTGTCGCTTCCTATGGAGTGCTTTGTTTCCTGGAGCGAGAATGGTCCAGAGAGATGGGGCCACACAGGACCCCTGACACAGTCTTGGGGGGTTGGGAGTTTCCTCTTGACTTCATCCGAGGGGTGTCCACAGCTGGGCTATGACCCCAGGATCTGCCTGACACTTGCTTAAAGTGTGTGTGTGTGTGTGTGTGTGTGTGTGTGTGTGTGTAGGGAGGGGGACCCTCTCAATAAGCCACCAGGTCTTGGGGTTCCAAAGCCTCAGTTATACCCCAGTTTCTTCACTCCAACCCCAGCACCGGGCCCACCACTTCTGGCCCATTGGCTTACAGAAGCCGGAGACAATAGAAGCCGCATGTAACCACTGTTTACAGGGGGGAAAAAAACTGTACAAGATTTATTTATTGGAAAGTGACTGAGGAATATGAATTCTACACTCCATTTAAAATGCTTTTTATTTCTCTCAGCCTTGGGGCTCAGAGTACATCTAATTCCACCCTCAGCTATAATTCTCTACCAAACAGTTCCTGCTGTTTCTCTGGGGTCCCCAGGAACTGAGTTAGTTTATGTCTGCTACTGACGAGGCTCAGACAGGGGCAGCAGCGGCTACACGCCAGCGTGTGTGTGTGTGTGTGTGTGTGTGTGTGTGTGTGTGTGTGTGTGTGTAGGCTCCTTTCCCCGCTGCCCCTGCACAGATATTCTGCACATGTGCACAGTGGGCCAGCACCCAGGCTGAGGCCTGTGGGGGTACCCATGGTACCGGGTCTTGCGATGGCTTGGGCCCCAGCGGCTGAGTAAACCATATCTCATACTGGCCGTGTTGATTGCTGGAACCTTAGCGCTAACAATTAGTCTGTTAGTGTATTTATCCTGTGAACACTGAAGTCCGTGATTACAGACCCAATAGTGGGATAGTGGTGGCGTTTAGAGATAAATCTGCTCTGGGTTAGGCGGTGTCAGCAATGGGAGGGGGTGGGAGACCCCCACGGGGAATGGCTTTGCCTGCCCGTGCCTCCATCTGTTTTGGTTTTTTTCTTCTTTCCAGCTGCTTGCTGGCCCGTTATCTGTTGGTCTGCTTGCCCAAAAGATCGAGAAGCATCTACCAATTTGCCTACTTGTGAACTTAGCTTGTCCTTGTATCTCAGGCCCTGGAGTTACAGGGAACACGACGGGCACTGAGTGGCCAGACCACACAGGACCTTCTTGGAGACACAGCCAGAGCATGAATGGAGGGAATGGTGTAGAAGCTTCCAGAAAACAAAACAAAACAAAACAAAAAAAACAAAAAAACAAAAAAAAAGACAACATCAAAAACAAAACCCAAAAACAAACAACAACAACAAAACAAACAAACAAAAAACCAAACATAACTAGTTCTGTCCAGTGGTGGGTCCTGACCTGCAACCACATTTTCTGAATTCACCATTTGTCTTGTTGCTGCAACAAAATACCTTTACAAAAACAAGTTTCAAGAGGGAAGGGTTTATTTATGCTCACAGTTTGACAGAACAGTCTGTCATGGCAGGCAAGGCACAGTGACAGGAACGTGAGTCAGCTGCTAGCATTGCATCCACAGTCAGGAAGCAGGAGGGGTGGATGCTGGTGTTCAGCTCTCTTCCCCCTCTTTTTTTATTTTATTTTATTTTTTTAAATTAACTTGAGTATTTCTTATTTACATTTCGAGTGTTATTCCCTTTCCCAGTTTACGGGCCAACATCCCCCTAACACCACCCCCTCCCCTTCTTTATGGGTGTTCCCCTCCCCATCCTCCCCCCATTGCCGCCCTCCCCCCAACAATCTCTCTTCCCCCTCTTTATGCTGTCTAGGACTCCAGCCTGTGAAATGGTGCTACCCACATTTAAGATGGGTGTTCTCACCTCCACTACCCTGATTGAGAAATGGCCTCAGCTAAGCCCAAGGCTCCGTATTGAACCGTCACATCCAAGTATCTTCGGCCTTTATGGTATTTTCCCTTAGGACCCTCCCTTATGGTCTCTCCATTGGGGCTGGAGGCACCCATCCCTTCAGCTCCTTCAACCACCCAGTAAAACCAGCTGCCAATCTGTGGCAGACACCTCTGCTCTTCTCTCTGTCCCTCAGACATTCTGCGTTTCCCTTCTCTGGGTCTAAGCTTCAGCCTTCCTGGACTTGTCTCTTCCAGCATCTCCCAGGTCCATCCTCCTCAGCCGACTTCTTGAAGAGCCATTCCTGAACTGGTTCTCCACCCTCTGCTTCTCTGGGTGCCCTTCATCTGCCTGGGAGAGCTGTTCTCATACCCCTTCTTCCTCCTCATGGTTCCTATGTCTTTGCCTTCAGCCTAGAAGTTCTATGACCCTGGGATCCCAAGATCATCTTCCCTCTGTGCCCCTGAGCCCAGGTCCCCGCAGTCCCACCCAAGCATTTATCATCAGGGACCTGGGAAGGGTTGAGCCGCCTCCACCTCCAGCCAGAGAGTGACTGACTGACTGGCTCTCCTCCCAGACAGTCCTGGAATCAGACCTGCCTGGGCCAAGTACCTACCCTGACAGTGTGTCTACAGAGCTTCCAACTGGCCTCAAAGCTCCAAGTGACTTTCCATAAATATCCCCAAGAAAGTTACTCTTTCCAGTTAGGGTTGATGGTAGGTTTAATGAGAGCAGGAGCTTATCAGAGGCCCCCATTCATTCCAGCAACAGACACTTCTCCTGCTCTTTTTTTTTTCCCCTTCCCTGGCCTCCTTTTTTTTTTTTTAAGATTTATTTATTTCATGTATATTAGCACACTGTAGCTGTCTTCAGACACACCAGAAGAGGGCATTGGGTCCCATGACAGATGGTTGTGAGCCACCATGTGGGTGCTGGGAATTGAACTCAGGACCTCTGGAAGAGCAGTCAGTGCTCTCAACCGCTGAGCCATCTCTCCAGCTCCACCCGATGCTCTTGCATAACATTCTTTTTGTTCTTTTGGAGGTTTTGAGACTGGCTGTCATGTAGCTCAGGTTAACCTCAACTTCACTACTAGCTTAAGATGGCTTTGAACGCCTGATCCTCCTGCTTCTGTCCCCCAAGGGCTAGGATGAAGGGTGCATTGTCCCACTTCTCGTGTGTAATTTTCACAAGAACAAGGTAAAGTGAGCAGTGCCCATGAAAAGACACGGACCATGAGACCCAAGGGATTTGGGGACACACCTGAGGTCACAGAATCCTAGGTGGTGCAGTTAGAAGTTCAGGGTGAGACCCTGTGACTCTCAGACTCTGCCTTCACTGTGTGTCCCTGACGGGCTCACGGGCTCCTGAGCTAGCCTGGCTCAGGGCCTGTGGATTGTTTGCCTGAGTGGCAGCCCAGGCTCTTGGGGGCTCTTGGGGCTCCCTAGGTTACTGAAGGAGAACTAACCTTAACTCTCTTAACGGCCAATCTTTTCTCTCTTCTTTTATTAAAAAATGTGATTCATCTGCCATTAAATCGACACCTTTACATGTATAGTGCAGTGTTTCTTAGATAGAAGCCGGCCATGTGACCAGAACCACTGTCTATACAGACTGATTCCCCCAAACACACCCCTAAACCCTACAAAGCCTCCCTCCTCAGCCCCTGGCAGCCACTCATCTGCTTCCTGTCCCTCTGGACTTGTCTTCCTGGGCGTTTCATGTGGCCTTTTGTACAAGCATTTACTGGCTTGGTGTTTCTCTTCAAGTTTATCCACATTTGGCCGGCTTCCCTGTTCCTGTGCCACCAGAGGGATCTGAGCCCAGTAAGGAACTCCCTAGAGCTGTGCATAGCCACTGTACACACACATGCTTTGGTTGTCTGCTCTTGGGTCCATGGACTCTGTACTGTTTCCACTTTTGGCTACGTTGACACGTCTGGAGGAGCCCAGATGAAAGCTATCACTCACCTCTTTTATCATTGGGAATATTGAGGCTCAATGGGGTTAGGACATTGCCAGTGTGGGGCAGGCTTAGAATTGAACTCCAAAAATCCTGCAATTTCATTTTCAATGTCTTGGCTTTACCTGGCCTGGTAAAACTTGTGGGACAAAAGAAGGCAGGAGAAAGAGAGGCAAGGGAAGGTTCTGGCTCCTGCAGAATTCCAGAAGTTCTAGATCAGTTTGTTCTGTTGGCTACTTGGCTGCTCTCAAGAGGGTGGGGGTTGCAGATGGTTTCCTCACTGGGCTCAGATCCCTCTGGTGGCACAGGAATCCTGGATCTGAGAGATGGAGTCCTTCTCTACTGGACAGGTGGGGAAATTCTGGCAGGACCAATGACAGGCCCAAGTCAGAAAACTAGGGCTTGAATTTAGGTCTGTATACATGTGAAGTGTGTGTGTGTGTGTGTGTGTGTGTGTGTGTGTGTGTGTGTGTATGTATGTATGTATGTATGTATGTATGTATGTCTCTGTCTCTCTGTCTCTGTTTGTTTGTCCATCTGTCTGTCTCTCATTTTTTTGAGACAGGGTTTCTATATATGCCTCTGGTTATCCTGAAACTCTCTCTGTAGACCAGGCTGGCCTTGAACTCACAGAAATCCACCCTCTGCCTCTGGAATGCTACCATCAAAGGCGTGCACCACCGCTACTCAGTGAGAGTTTATCTCAACCAAAGGGAAAGGTATCGCAGGGTGGAGTGGTTTTTACCGAGTGCCCAATAAGGTTGATGCCCACCTAATGGCAGCATCACTAGTAAGAACAGAGGCAGTGGGGTAAAGAGGCATCTCTGTCTCCAGAGATGGAAACAGCTTCCCTGGGGGTCCTTTGCCTGGTGTGTGAGGGTGAGCACGGAGCAAACGATTCACAAGCGTGTGTGAAGTCATACTGTGTCCCACCCCCTGCCAGCCTTACCCTCGTGCACTAGGACGAGGACATTGCTGTTATCACCACCTCTGGTTCGCAGTTGTTTCCCACCCTGTGTAATCCTTGCCCTGAGCTCTTCCTAACCATCCACTCATTGAATCTTTACCTCGCCCCCCTGAGATAGGTTAGATTTTATTATTCCATTTTAAAGCTGAGAATATTTTGGCCCAGAGAGATTAATAACACGTACAAAGGCTCACAGCGAATAAATTAAGGGACTTGGATTTGAATAGAAGCAGTCGGCCTCTCAAACCCATGCCTTTGGTGAGCACTGGATTTTATTGCTTCTACCTGGATGCGCTGTCTGGAGTCAGGACAATTGATGAGCAGAGCCCTGTGGGGTCTGAGGAAGGCTGTCATGGGGACAGACTCTCAGCTAACATGGCCCAGGAGGAGCCCCGGCTCCTTCCTCTTCAGTCATCTTTGACAAAGCATTGTCTGGCATAAATTGTCTGTTTAGTTGTATTTCTTTTCTGTCAATCTTTGGGATTCCTGAGGGTAAGGACCTTGCTTGGCTAACCTTGCATGCCTCGCTCCTAGCATATTGTCGAGCTTGTAGCAGGGAGCACATCAGCCACAGTTTGTTACTGATGTTCTGTTCCTCGCAGGTGCTGGGGCTCAGCCACTGCCTTCTCGGTAAGAACCTGGTTCTGAGAAGAGAGGATCATGAGCTACTGTGCATATCCAGGTCCTGAGGCTGGGCTGTTTCAGAATCTCTGTCTTTTCCTTCTGTGAGTCAGAAGTACTCTCGCTCAGTTACCTCCTCCACAAACCTGCCCCCACCTTGGAAAGAAGCTGGAAGCTCCTCATGCAGACGTCAAGGGAGACAACCCCAGGAGCTCACAGGATTGGTTCAAATGAGTGTGAGGAATAGGTATCTCACTGCAGAGGCAGGCTGGCTGGGCATCCACTGGCAGTATAGCTATCTTGGTCACGACCCTATCTCTGTGGAGAGACCCCACGATCAAGGCAACTCTTATAAAAGGGAGCATTTGCTTGGGGGCTGGCTTACAGTTTCAGAGGTTAGTTTTATTGTCATTATGGTGGAGAATATGGTGGCTGTCAGACAGGCTAAAGAAGTATCTGAGAGCTACATTCTCATCCGTGGGCAGGAGGGGGGGAGAGAGAGAGAGAGAGAGAGAGAGAGAGAGAGAGAGAGAGAGACAGACAGACAGAGAGAGAGACAGAGAGACAGAGACAGAGAGACAGAGACAGAGAGACAGAGAGACTGGACCAGTTGTAAATTAAAGCCCACTCCCCAGTGACACACTTCTTCCCTTCCTCCAACAAGGCCACACCTCCTAATCCTTCTCAAGTAGTGCCACTCCTTGATGATTAAGCACTCAAATATATGAGCCTAAGTGGTACATTTTATTTAAACCACCACAATGACCAGTACTTGCTGTTCTGTGCTGAAGGTAGCTTTGAAGTTAGCCTTTGAAGGTAGCCTTTCAGCCAGGAATCAGAATGATGAAGAGGCCAGACTGAAGGATTTGAGGTCATGCATGTGTTCACCACACATTCACTGAGGCATTTCTCTTAGGTGATGGCACTGGGACAACAGCCACATGCATCTCAGAGGAGTATCTGGAGTTTTTAGTCTGGATGTGAAGGTATATCCTCCTCCTTCACCTCTTGTGTAGATGTGGGTGAGTCTCTGACCTTGGGGGACTTCAGAGTGGGGCCGACAGGAGCACTTAACCAGTGTGTTAGTGGAGAATTAGCAGAGCCAATAATGACATAGGGCCATCTCTTGGCCTATTATGGGCCCTAGCCTGGGATTGGACAACCCAAAAGGCAGCTGGTGCCCTCTGGGCAAATGAGGAGGAATGTTACTTTACTAGAGTTTTGTAAGATCCAGAATTTTCTGATGACTCAGATTCTATCCTGCCAAACCCCAGAGCCCTGGTCTTTAGAGAAATTTCCTGGACCTCCTGGTTGGAGTGTAGAACAGGCAGGATGTGATGTGGAGCGGCGCTTTGGGGAGTGATAAACAGGCAGCACCATGGCCAGGGACAGGTCGCTGTCCATAGTCCTGATCTCATTTTGTTGTCAAACTTGTGGAGAAAGGCTAACCCAAGTGCTTGAAACTGAGGGTGCACAGGTGTGTGTGTGTGTGTGTGTGTGTGTGTGTGTGTGTGTGTGTGTGTGTGTGTGTGTGTGTGTGTGTGTGTGTGTGTGTGTGTGTGTGTGTGTGTGTGTGTGTGTGTGTGTATGTCCGTCTGTCTCTGTGTGTGTGTCTGTGTGTGTACACAAGCATATTCAGTACATATGTGTGTGTGCATGAGTGTGTACACATGTGTGCTTGCACAAGCCCTGCCTGTGTGTACATGTATCAGTGTGTGTGCATCCATGAATGTGCGTGTGTGTGTGTGCAAGCATGTTCACACAATCCATGAGTATCTGTGCAACAATGTGTGTGGGAATGGGTGCACACACATGAGTTACTGAGACATATATGACAATAATTAGCCTCAGTAAAGTTATCTATTTGTCAGTTCCCTAAATCCTGCAGGCAACAGCATCTCAAAACCAGGCAGGATGAGAGTCTTGAGGAAGATCGGCACCATTGCATGATGTCCTTAGCCTCCCATAATCCTCTTCCATGCTAAGAGGACCTAAGAAAAGAAATCGGAAGGATATGATTACAGTAGACAACCTCTTCTGGCATCCACCTCTTCCTGTGAACCCATATGAGCATTGGGAGGTAGAAACTTATGCTTCTATGGAGACAGTGAGTGGATGGAGCTGGGGGTTGAGCTTGGGCAGTCTGACTGTGGGGTCTTCTTCTCTGTCAGCATGTGGCAGTCAGATATGTCAAGCATTCATCAGCCTAAGGTCCCCAGACACATTTAGGGTCCTGATCATGTCATGTCTGGCCATAGTCAGTTGTGGTGGTGGGCACTACTGTTATCCAGGCAGAAGGAGCCAAAGACCAGTGAAATGGCAGCTGGTGTGACAGTGGGGTGTACCACCTGCCCAGGTGATCTGACCTTCTGTGACCAGAGTCTAGTGCATAGATTCTTGCAGTGTTGGATTGTGGTTTCACTTTAATTCTCTTCCTCACAGCAATGTTGTCAAGGACAGGGCTGGGTGGCTGTGTCAAGTCCATGGTTATATACTGTGCTCTCACTCTCTCGCTCGCTCTCTCTCTCCCTCTCCTTTTCCCTCTCTTCCCTCTCCTCTCCTTCTCCTCTCCTTCTCCCTCCATTCCTCCCTCCCTCCCCCCTCTCTCACACACACACACACACACACACACACACACACACACACACACACACACACACACACACACAGAGGAATAGGCATTAAGACCATGCTGACTCTACTGGGTCTTTACAGTTCTAGGGACAGGGATTTCATCAAAGATATGGATCTCCCTCTTTTCCTCTCCCTTTCCCTTTCCTCCCTCTCCTCTCTCTCTCTCTCTCTCTCTCTCTCTCTCTCTCTCTCTCTTCCTCTCCCTTTCCTTTCCTCCCCTCTCCTCTCTTTCTCTCTCTCTCTCTCTCTCTCTCTCTCTCTCTCTCCCTCTCTCTCTCTTTTCCTCTCCCTTTCCCTTTCCTCCCTCTCCTCTCTTCTCTTCTCTCTCTCTCTCCCTCTCTCTCTCTCTCTCTCTCTCTCTCTCTCTCTCTCATCCACTTCCTCTTTTCCTTCTTTCCCTCTCCCTCCTTCTCTCTCTCTCCATCCTCTCCTTTCTCCTCCTCTGTTTCTTCTCTCCGCTGTCCCTCTCCTCCTTCCCCTCTCCCCTCCGCAGGCAGCATGCTTATGTGATCAGTTCCTAGTTACTGTGTGCTTCTCTGCAGACCCACAGAGTGGCTGACAGGCTGTGACCATGTCATCACAAGATGAGCCATTTTGTGCAGGTTCCCATGTGGCAGAGTCATCGCTTATGCACCCGTCTCTGACTCATGGTGTCGTGACATGTCTGTGGGGGTGTGATACCAGCATGGTTCCAGAAGCCAGCTCCTTCCTCTTCCCACCAAATTTCTGACTTCCCCTTTCCCAATGGCACAGTTGTTTGCTTGAAGGGCTCCAGCACCTGGCTCTTCAGACCTTTGTGTGTGCACATTCCCAGGCCCGCACTGCTCCCAAGTGACTGGGGACCTTTTGTCAAGCACATATGAAATTAAGTGAAATAAAAATCATATTAAAAATTATTACCATGTAACAGCCATTAGTCTACGCACTGCTGTCAGCCCGTGATGGATTCCTCACTTACTTCAATGAATGTTCTAACGGCAGTGATAAAATCACTCAGAAAAAAAACAGAATAAACTGTTAACCCTCTCCCCATCCACATTTGTTTTTCTTTGGAAAAAAAATACAATAAAGTTCTTGGCAGAAAGGGCTGAGACATCTGTGCCGCTCTGTAATGAGGGACAAGCTGGTTCTGGGGTCCTCAATGTACTTCTCTGTGTAGGAGAGAATTTTGCTCTTGCCCCAGACATGAGCCCCATTTCTTAAGCTAGTTCCTGGGGGACTGGTTTGAATCAGGCTCTTGCTGGAAGGGCCCTAGTTCTCAAATGCAAGATTTTAAATGACATTTATTTACTAAAACTGAGGTCAGCTTCCCAACCCCGCCCTGTATGTGAATAGTGTATTGTGTATGTTGTGTTGTGAGTGTGTGTGTGTATTGTGTGTGTATGTGATGTGTGAATGTGTGTATGTGTATATGTGTATTGTGTGTGTGCATGTGTTTTTGTGTGTGGTGCGTGAGTGTGTATATATGTGTGTGTGGTATGTGTAGTATGTGTATATGTGTGGTGTATTTAGTATGTATATGGTGTATGTGGTGTGTAAATATGTGTATATGTGTGTGTGGTGTGTATCTGTGGTGTGTAAGTGTGTGTGTATATGTACCTGTGTGTATGTGTGTGTGGTGCGTATGTGAATGTGTGTGTGGTGTGTGAATATGTATGTGTGGTGTGTGTGTGTAAGAGATATGTGTGTGGTATGTATCTGTGGTGTGTGAGTGTGTAAGAGATGTGTATGGTGTGTGTCTGTGGTGTGTGAGTGTGTATATGGGTGCGGGTGTGTCTGTGGCGTGTAAGTATGTATATATGTATGGTGTGTTTGTAAGAGATATTGTGTGGTGTGTATCTGTGGTGTGTGTATGTATGTGGTATGTGTGCATGTGTGTGTGTAAGAGATATGTGTGTGGTGCATATCTGTGTGTGTGATATGTATATGTGTGCATGTGTCTGTAAGAGGTATGTGTGTGGTATCTACACATGAGTATGTATCCACCCAAGGAAGCCAGAGCATGACATCATGTCCTGCTCTACTGCTCTCCCCTGACTGCTTTATAAGGGACTCTGGGTGAACACGTGGCTCAGGTCCAGCTACGACACTTGGCAGTGAGCTCCTGGGATCTGCCTATGTCTGCTCCTATAGCTTGAGGCTATGGACCATGCCCAGATTTTATGCCTGGTGTTTGGATTTAGATTCAGCCCTTGTGCTTGTATAGCAAGCACTCAGTTACCTACTGAAGCGTCTCCCATCCTCCATCTTGTTTTTTTGAGAGAGGATTTCTCACCAGGTCCCAGGGATCCTTGACTGGGCTATGATGGCTGGACTGCAAGTACAGGGACCTGCCTGCCTCCCTCTCCCCAACACTGAGGTCACAAGCATGGTGCTGGAGGTCAAACTCAGGTCTTCATGTTAGTGTGACAAATTATTGACAGAGCTATCTCAGACACCTGCATGTGATAGGTTGGGCCCGTTCGCTCTGGACCTTGCTGGTGACACTGGCCAAAAGTACAAGAAAAAGGTCAGATTAGAACGACTCATGAAACATAGAACCTGAAGAACAGAAAATGAGATCTCCTTTTCAGACGGAGTAAGGTCTTCTGGATGCTTCTCTGGGAGGAACTAGAAGCTGGAGGGTGGCACTTTCTGTGATAGGGGGAATGTCCCATGTTCTTATTGGAAGGAAAGAGCTCTGTGGAACACCTTGGGTTTAGGTGGGCTACACAAGATGCCAGAGCTCCCAAGTCTTCAGAAGATGTCGGGGAGAGATCAGGCAGTTGATGAGACCGCACATAGGAGAGCATGTGAGAGAAGAAGTTTGCAAACACAGTGCTGAGGACCCCTGGCCACCAAGGCCCTGGAGGAGACAGCGGAGGTGATGGGCAGCTTAGAGAGAAGTGATGCTACTAGGTGAGGGACTGTGGTGAGGGGAGAGGAGTCACCAGCAAAGCAAGGCATTGAAATGAATCAGATAGAGCTAAAAGCAGTGGGGGTGGAGGGATGCTCTGTGGTCCAGAGCACTGGCTGCTCTTTCAGACGACCCAGGGTTTGGTTCTCAGCACTCACACGATGGCTCACAGCTCCCTGTAACTCCACTTCCAGGAGATCTAATAGCTTCTTCTGACCTTCACGGATGCCAGACACATGTGTGGTACATAGACATACACACAAGCCAACACTCAAGTCCATAAAAATCAATAATTTTTACACTTAAAAATATAAAAATATAATTGAAAAAATATGAATGGTAGCCAAATACCTAACAGAAGCAACTTGGGGAAGGAGATTTTATTTGAGTCAGTTTTCTGGGTATAGTCCATCATGGTGGGGGATGTCATGGCGGTAGGAGTGTGAGACTGCTGGTCATACTGCATACTTAGCCAAAGAGCTGACTGAGACAAATGCTGGCACAGAGCTCACTTCCTCCTTTTTATTCAGTTCAGGACCCCAGCCCATGGCATGGTGCCATCCATACTCAGGTGGGTCTTCCCACACCAGTTAAACTCAGAGACATGACGCTTGTCTCCTAGGTGACAATTCTAGATCCTATCAGGTTGATGCCAATATCAATCAACACACTGAATTATCTGTTATCTCCTCTCCTAGCCATGAGGCAAGTCGTGACCATGGGCTCTCCCTGGTTAATTGTTCAGCCAAGGGCTGCCACCGTCACCAACACTGAGCAGTAGCCATGGCCAGAGAGGTGTCTTTGGAGAGGTGGACTTGGTGGTCTGAAGATCCCTGAGCCGTGCAATCTCTTACACACCTCGGTGGCTCTCCTCCTTCATCCAGCATCCTTGATGGTCCAAGTGACTTGCACGCCGGGCTTCTGCCGTAGAACAAGGGATTGCTCCATGCAGCTTCTGGTTTGTGAACCGACAAGGACAGAGCGCCTTCAGCCAGGTTTACAAAGCATGTTGTTGCAGTGAACCAGAAGCTGGTGGCTGAGAATGGCCGAACTCTGTCTTCTCACAGTTCTGGGGTCCAGAAATCTGCAGCGAATGCTCCGGGCTGCTTCCCTCCTGCCTCTCCATCTCCACACGAGGCCAGTGATCTTCTGTACCACAGCCGGGCTTGTGGCTGCACCCCTCCACTGTGCCTCTGAAGTCAGGTGGTCTCCTCGTCCCTTCTCCCCTTGTAAGACACTAGTGCAGCTGGATGAAGGACCACCCACTCTGGTAAGACCTCATCTTAAACTGATCATACCCACAAAGACCCAATTTCCAAATAAGGTCCCACTCACAAACACACTGACACTTCCTTGTGGCTTTTTGTTATTAGAGACAGGCTCTCACACTGCGGTAACCCAGGCTGGCTTGAGCTCACTAAATAGCTCAGGCTGGCCTTAAACAGAAGGCTGCCTGCCTGTCTGGCCGTTAATGTGTCTTTGTGTATGTGTTCATACTTGAGTATCTGTGCTGCGATGCCTAGCTCTAACGGGGTTGAAATCAGGCCCCTATGCACTATACTGGCTGACCCATCTCCCTGGATTTTGGAGGGACAGAATTTGATACACAGCATCTTCTAATTACATAGCTCCCTTGGGAAGTTAGTAGGGACCTTCTTCCCAAACCACCTTGGCACGGAAACCTGAGACCTATCTCAGAAATAACATTAGGGGGTGTGAGTATCAATTTACTTTCTGTTGCTGTAATAAATGCCACAGGCAAAAACAGCTTGGAGAAGGAAAGGGTCTGTCTGTCTCCCTATCTGTCTGTCTGTCTGCCTGCCTATCTACCTATCTTCTATCTATCTATCTATCTATCTATCTATCTATCTATCTATCTATCTATCTATCTATCTCCAAGTCAGAGTCCATCATTGAGAATTTCAGGGCAGGAGCTCAGCAGAAACCATAGAGAATGCTGCCTACAGGCTTGCTCTGCCAGCCAGCTTATTCAGGCATGGCACCACCCACAGTGGATAGGACCCTCCCACATTAGTCAACAATCTATCTAGACAGTTCTCCACAGATGGCTCGGCAGGCCACTGAGCCTGACACTACCCAGAATCCACCGAGCAGAAGGAGAAAACTGATTCCTGCGAGTTGTTCTCTGAACTCTACACCTAGACTAGGGCATGTGTGTATGCACACACACACACACACACACACACACACACACACACACACACACACACACACACACACACACCAAACAACAATAAAAAGGAAACAGAGCCTGCATTCCCAAGGTTGCTGTAATGGTTAACTTTCAACATCAATTTGACTGTGGTGTCATCTCTAGAGGTATCTGTGAGAATTTTTCAGAGAGTTATAACTGATGGAGACCCACCATGAATGAGGGCGGCACCATGCTTAGGCTACGGGTCTCTCCTGAATAAAAAGGAAGGGACAAGGAGACAGTGTGGTGAACATCACCATTCATTGCTCTCTGAAGGAGGAGTCCCAGCCCTATAGGCCCACTGCTATGACAGACTGTACCCTCGCAAGCCATCAGTCCAAATAGACCGTTCTTCCCTTAAGCTGCTTCTGTTGTCATAGCAACAAGCAAAGCAACTAACATAGCTGCCCTATAGCTCAGAAAGTCACCACACGGAGGTGAGGGCCTTGCCTGAACTCATGAATCCATCCTCAGATATTTACTGAAGACCTACTGTGTGCCAGGGATGGCAAATATCGTGGGATTGCCTCACGGAGGGGGACGTTTGCAGATGGATGGTTCTAGGAACTTCAGTAAGCTATGACAACTGCTGTTCTAAAATTTCACAGGAGTGGTTGAATATAAGTCAGGAGACCAGTCGATCACAGGACTTGGGAAATAAGAGGAGATCTAAGGGTTATTCAGGAACCAGGCTAAAAGGGAAGATTGTGTCTAGAGTTCTAGTAGGTGTGGGCCATGTGAAGTTGGGGTCCATGTGTGTTGAAGCCCTGAGACCGTGACCACTCACGGAAATTGTGGGATAGGGGAATTGAAACTTGAGCAGATGATGGCTGGATGATCCCTGAGGATACGTCCAGGGACGACTGAGCAGGGCTCCTCGTGGAGTCTGACCAGCCTTGGGGCAGCACCATTGTCTAAGGCAAATGATGGTGCATCTGTGCCCTCAGCCCCAGTTGTTCCCATCACTGCATCCTCTGTGGCCGTGACAGCAGTATGAGAGACACAGGACATGGCAGCAATGGGACACGGAGAAAAGAGCAAGTGGTACTAACCAGCTGATGCAGTGGGGAAGGAAACGTTCAGGGTCCTTTAAGATCTAGCCTCTCTTCCCCATCCACACAATTTCACTTCTTTTCTACCCAGGATTGGCAGAGAGACTATGCAGGGCTAACCTTACAAGTGAGTAGGCAAGGAGAGGTGGGACTGAAGACTTGTTCTGGGGTCGAAGTTGTCCCTGGACCCCATGGGGTCTGGCTACTGTGACACAGTAAAGGCATTGAGGACCTGGGATAGACATGACACTTGAGCTGATAGGAAACTCCATAACTTCCAAGGTCCAGTGGGAGTGGAAGGAAATTGAAGTTGAACATGCCTGTGTGTGTGCGAGTGTGCGTGCGTGTGTGCGAGTGTGCGTGTGTGTGTGTGTGTGTGTGTGTGTGTGTGTGTGTGTGTGTGTGTGATGGCTGGGACCTTATAGTGGGCTAAAACATGGGGGACTGCGTGCAGCCATGAGAGGGAAGAGGAGGGTGGGTGAATGAGTTGAAGGCAGGAATAGTGTTTTAGTTTGGGTTTTATTGACACCATGACCAAAGCTTATAAAGGAAAACATTTAATTGAGACTGGTTCAGAGGTTCAGTCCAGTATCATCGTAGCAGGAAGTGTGGCAGGAGAGGCAGACAGGTAGTGATATTCATCTGCCTTGGCCCTCATGTAGGAACAGAGACTTAGACCAAGTCTCATGAGCTGGCTCTTCTCGCCAAGGAGGAAGGGGACACTGTCATACCCTCCTATGTAAGTTTTGGGAGCCCTCCATTCATCTCTCCCAGATCAAGCATGGATGAACATTGTTGATAGTGGAAATTCCCAGGACAGGTTTGGATGTAGGTGCAGCTGTAGATAATTTTGTATAATCATGTCTTCCTGGTCAAGACCCAAGTCACGCAGTGCATTGGTAGTGTGCTGGTGGCTCTGAAGCCAGATGGTCAGGCTCTAAGCCCGTGCCACCAAGGAAGAGCAATCTTAAATTTGTATACTTCTGTTCATTCATTTCTAAAATGGGGACAGTAGCGGAGCCTACCTATGGAAAGCTGAGGGAGGCCTCTCTCCCCTGTCCACACAATTTCACTTCTTTCCTACCCAGGATTGGCAGAGAGACTATGCAGGGCTAACCTTACAAGTGAGCAGGCAAGGAGAGGTGGGACTTGTTCTGGGGTCTGAAGGAAGCTGCTGTGGTTTGACATGGGATGTCCCCCATAGGCTCCTGTATTTGAACACTTGGTCCCCAGATGGAGGTGCTGTTTTGGAAGCTTACAGAGCCGCTAAGAGACCTCTAAGTCTTGCTGGAGGAAATGGATGCTTTACAATCTCACCCAATTTCCTGGTTCCTTTCCTTCCTGAGTGTTGGTACATTGTGACCAGCCACCTCTGTCCCTAGGAGGCCAGTGATGGACCTATGTGTGAAGGTATCTGTGAGAGGAAACTTTAAACTTCACATTATCCTAGGTTTCTTTTTTAAGACTTATTTATTTTTTTAGCTGGGTGCAGTGACAGGTACCTTTAATCCCAGCACTTGAGAGACAGAGGCAGGTGAATCCCTGGGAGTTTGAGGACAGCCTTGTCTACATAGTAAGTTCCAGAACATCCAGGGCTACACAAAGAAACCATGCCTTGGAAAAGACACAGACAGGGGAAAGGGGTGGGGTGGGATATTTATTTATTTTGAAAGATTTTGTTTTTAATTTTAATTATATGTATGTGTATATCATACATAATGCCATATGGTAGGACCCAAAGACCTCTCAGCTATAGAGTCTATAGTGAGCCTCATCTGGAGAGAAACACTTCTCACAAAGCAGTCTTGCCTTGAATGCACTTTACAGGGAGCCAAAGAACACAGAAAAACCATTTCCAGGTTGGCAGTTTCAGGGGGAGGTAAGGCAAGCAAGCAGCTTAACAGAAGCCAAAACCACACTGCTACCTGGGCACTTTGACGCCCCATTTCCAGAACAGGGCTGGGCACTTTCCCATGGGACTTTTCACAGCAGGAGTAGAAGTGGGGATCAATTTCTGGTTAAACCAAAGATGACTCCAGCAGAAGCAAGATGGAGGGTACTGTCCTGTCACAATTAAATGCTACAAACAAAAGCAACTTGGGGAGGAAAGGGATTACTTTAGCCTACGCCTCTTAAGTCATACTACATCACTGAGAAAAGTCAGGGTAGAAACTCCAGGCAGGAACCTGGAGGCAGAAGCTGATACAGAGGCCACGGAGGGGTGCTGCTTATTGACTTGTTCCGTATGTCTTGCTCAGCCGGCTTTCTGATAGAACCCAGGATCACCAGCCCACATGTAGTACTACTGTTCACAGCGAGCTGGTTCCTTCTACACCAATCAGCAATCAAAAAGATGACCTACAGGCTTGCCCACAGCACTCTCCTGTAGCCATCCCCCCACCATGTGCCTGTGCATTCAAGTGATAGTGTGTGCACATGAGTGTGTTTGTGTGTGTGTGTGTGTGTGTGTGCGCGCGCGCGCACGCGTGAATGCACGCATGCACACAGGTGCATGTGGAGTCCAGGAGAGGTTGTCAGAACCCTGGAAACTAACGTTACAGATGGTTGTGATCAACCCAATATGGGTGCTGAGAACTGAACTCCGGTCCTTAGCAAGAGCACTAAGGACTCTAAACTGCTGAGCCGTCTCTGCAACCTCTTACATGTCTTATTTTCATGTGTCAGAGTACGTATTCCATGTGCTTGTGGGTGCCCATGGAGACCAGACGTGGGCTTCTGATCCACTGGATCCCAGTTCTCCGAGGCATGGCAATTGCATGCTCAGAGTATACGGGGAGATAGCACCCCCAAAACCTTGCAGGATTGAAAACCAAAGAGAGTAGGAAAAAAGGAAGAAAGCCCAAAGCTGATTTTCAAAGGGAAATTCAGCTCATTGTTGGAGACAGACTAGTGGTAAAGGATTCAAATGGTGACCCAGGCACTTCTTGGCTGTGTGATCACAGGGTCAGCCCCGAAGTCTCTGTGACTTCTTTTCCTCTTCTTTGTAGCTGAGATAATAATGGCTTTCCTATTAGGGTGCCTGGGGACCAGCTGGTTAAAATCCACAAAGCTCGAAACAATGCAAGACTTGGGGAGGGCTAGATATGGCTGGGCTCCTCTGTTTTATGTTAGTATTTTTCAGAGGGAAGCAGTATTGTTTGTTACTGATGGCAGCAGCCGTGAAAATAGGTATAGTGAAAACACCGAGGAAACACATGTGGCCTGCAGAGGGCTCTAAGCCAGGGACCTGTGGTCTTTGTTTCTGAGGGTGAAGTCACAAGGATATTCACAGGACAGAAGCAGAGTCTTGCCTCGCCTTGAGGCAGCTCTGAAGGGCGTGAAGAGCAATGATTTCTCTGGGAACCACTGGGCTATCTTGTCTCAAAGCCCATCCTTCAGGAGAACCTGAATGATGTCAGGGGTAGGGGCAGTCAATAATGACAGATTGTCCCCCCTGCCGGGACAATCAAGAACTGGGTTTGTACCACTTGCTAGCCATGCATCTCGGGCTGATTTCTCCACCTTTCTGGATCTCAAATGGTTGCCTCAAGATGAGGTCAACCAGATGTTCTTCCTGGGATGCTTTGGAGAGAATGAAGTGATAAGGTTGACACACCGTCCTGATATATGCCTTAGTGTGGTGTCACTATTGGTGAGTCAGGGAAGCTTCAAGGCTGTGTAGAGACAGAATGAGGCAGAATAGAAGGGAAGGGTGGGCCTGAAGGCAGTGGGTTTTTTTTTTAATTGGATATTTTTTATTTACATTTCAAATGTTATCCCCCTTCCTGGTTTGAAGGCAGTGTTTTGAGGGGTAGCTTACGGGTGTCCTTTGGCAAGCTTGCTCTCCACAGGCACTGGAGTTCACATATGATCTTGCCGCTTGCAAAGGCTAGGGGAGCCTGTTGGAGGGGGCTGGGAGCCTGTAATCATGGCCAGGAGAACCTTGGTGGCCCGCTTGCACTGCCGTCATCGAGGGGCCAGAGAGGCTCCTGTAGAAGCCAGCTAATAAGCAGGGGAGGTGGCAGAGGTGGACTGTGAGCCCACGCTGGCTGAGCAGAGCAACCAGACGTGACGGGAGGAACGAGGGGCCTGCCCGAGCCTCTCCACATGCCCGCGTGGCCAATTTGCTGGTGACCCTGTGCCAAGCTCTTAACCTCAAGGTCTCAGGGTTGCTGTCTGTAAAGTGATGAGGGCCAGGCTGCCACTGCTGCACTGCAGAAAGTTCCGGAAGAGGAGGCTCAGGGCACAAAGTGGGAACCAAGGCTCAGGTGTAAAGTCTAGCATCTTTCTGGCTACAGGGAGTCCTGGGCCTTCCTTTAGTCCCTGGGTATGGAATGGCTGGACCCCCAGGAGCTTGTCTTGGGTTGGGGATGGATTCTGCTAGATGCAGAGAGTTTAGTAATGTAGAAGTGAAGCATGAACCAGAGGGGGAGAATTCCCTGATCAGACCTCCTATGTCCTACCGGGTACCTGGGATGGGTACAGGAGACATGGAGTCTCAACAACCCGACGTCCATCACAGCTCCTATGATCCTGACCTCTTTGCCCTGGGCACAAATGTCCCTCTTCCTGGAGCCTCAGTCTCCCTAACTGTAAGACAGTGGTGATGGCAGCATTTGGGGATAATGACATCACCGGGTGCATTGTTGGATACTTGCCCTGCTTCCTGAAGAGCTTCATCCATGAAAAATGCTAGTAATATCGGCTGTTGTGTGTTGCCATTGGTCCCTTTGTGTAGTGACAGGACCAGGAGAGTACAGATTTCACAAAGGCGTAGGGCAGGCCCTGGCCAGGGCGCCAGGAGCCCAAGGGTTAAATCTCCATGGAAACAGGCATGCATTATTTACGTAGCCTAATGAATAAAACATTTATGTGGTAGGCTAATAAATTCCCTCACACAAAGCAAAGTAAGCTATGATTTAAATATTGGCCTCTGCTGGCTGGCTGAGTTATGGGGGCTGCTCATGGGGGCTCTCTTGCTTTTATTCTCCCTTCTACTGGAGGGGGGAAGAGGAGTGCACGGGGGAGGGGAGCAAGATCT
Organism: Rattus rattus; assembly: GCF_011064425.1. NCBI lineage: Eukaryota > Metazoa > Chordata > Mammalia > Rodentia > Muridae > Rattus > Rattus rattus. Next base: position 1,552,062 of record NC_046158.1, read on the forward strand.
TTCTAGTAAGTGGCTTTTGGGGTCCTTCTAAACTGCTACCCAGTGCTGGGGCTCTGTCCCTCCCAGTAAGGCTGTATACCCCAAATGGCTTCCACAGAGTCAGGGCTGGGATTGGGTGACAGGTGGAGCTGGTCCCTACCCAGGGGGCTGTCTTTTATATAGGACAGAGATGACCAGAGGTGGGGTAGCCTGCTAGGGTCTTCTGAAGCAATGGATCACATCTGTGGAATTTAAGGGCCTTAAAGTTGGGTGTTAGGTAGTAAAGGGGCAGAGGCACCTGACACATCAAGGAAGCCGAGAGGTGACAGAGACGGGTAGGAACAAATAGGGGAGCTGAACTCAGCAGGAGAGTAGCAGAGCCTCAGGGAGAGAGGAGTGACTCCCCTCTGGCTTCTGCCTGTCCAAGGCTGTTCCTTGCCTGGGGTCCAGCTCACCGCCTCCTCTCTCAGCCTTCTGCTTCCATATGTCTCTCTCCTTAAGGCTGGCAAGCCCCATTTTCTCTCTCCCCTCCCTCCTTCCCTCTATCCTTCCTATATTTGCCCAGGTTAGACCCTCCTCTATTCCTCTGTCTCTTTGCACCTCTGCCTATCTCTCTTGCTGTCCATCACCCATCAGGAACAGGGCCCTTCTGTTCACTCACTCGAGTATGTGGATTCCCTGCTGGACTTCTGAGGAAGAAGGAAGGAGCTCCATTGGGCCTGGGGACCTTGAATGTTTGTCTGGGGTATATTGAGGGTTACAGGTACCCTGGGGAAAGGTACGTATCATGACATCCCTGGGTCCCTTTGGCTTTCTCAGAATTGCCTTTGGAGGAATGGAAGCCACAAAGTAGAGTATGGCCTGGTGACTGGGGGATCTTTAAGGGGGATCACAGCCCTCAACAGATGCTTCACGGGGATGAAGCTCACGCCTGCAATGTGGGGAAACAGAGCAAGGCAGTGATCCTAGTCGGAAGACTCCATGTAGACCCCTCTCCTGCTGTTAGAGTCCTAGATATGGCGTTCTGTTGCTGAATATGGCAGAATCTGTCCCACTGGGACCATAATCTGAGGCTATGTGACTTCTGAGTGGCATCCTTAAGGGCTGCAACGCCCACAGTGGCCTCTGCACTCTCATGCCTGGCCCCTGTCCTGGGATGGCAGACAGCAAGGTGGTAGGCACCAGTGTCTCTCCTTCATCTTTCAGAAGTGCTGACTTGAGCTTGCCCCACACTGGTGGTCTTGGGCAGCACTGGCTTCTCCCGTGCCAGCATTCTTTCAGAAACTGCTGGGCCTGTCTTCTGTCATCATACCTGACACTGTCTTTAGGTTACAGCTGCCACAGATCAGCCCAGACTCAAGAAAGGAAGTAAAAATAGATTCCACCCTGCTAGAAAAAATGGCAAGCAGGCTTAGTGGGGGTCAGGGGGGTCAAAACACAGCCTTTGGGGGCAAAGGACCCCCTTCCGTCAGTGTCTTGATGGAAACAAAGCCCCCTCCTTCTCCACAGGCAGGGTAGAATCATGGACTCACAGACTACACCTTCTGGAGTTCAAGTTTCAGTCAGCTCTCACCAGTCGTGGTCCCCAGAGAGAAAGATCCGGGGACTTGGTGCTGTTCCCACCTCTGTGAACTGGGGCTCATGGTCGCTGGGGCCAGTGGTGCCGTTTGGAAGGTCCTCCCAGTTGGCGTATATGAATTAGCATCTCCAGTGTTAGTGTCTCTTCTCCCTTCTCGTCCCCAGCTGTGGTGTGACTTTTCCCCAGTGAACAAACATCTGTTTACCTCGGACAGGATACCAACTACAGACCAAAGACAAGCTTTCACCCGCATCCAGCTCAGAGAACCCGTGAATCTGCTGCCCCGGTTTACAGGAGCCTGGGTGGCAGAGACGGAATCCTCACTTAGTCCACGCCCACCCTAGCATGAGTGACGCCCCCCAGAAAGCTGCCTCCAGCTCTGGGATGGAACCTGCCCCAGACAAGCCTAGGAAGCAAAGACGCGGTGAAACCTCAAATGGGAAGCACAACTCACACAGAGACAAGCACACTGTCAGCTGACACACTGCCTGACCCAAACTCATGATTCATAGTGACATGAACCAGTCCAAACTAGAATAAACCAAGCCACGCCCACAGGGCAGATCGGAAGATGTTGGTGGGGCGTGGAGTTATCTTTAAAAAGAAAAGTAAGGAAGAAGTCAAATGCCCACTGTGGCACTAACTCACAGATGTTACCTTTCTCCTTACAGATGTGTTCTGCCTGACAAGGAAGGAGACTGTAAGAGGGAGCGTAAATGTTTCCCAAACTTTAGCGGAATAAAGGTTCTTAGCAGTGAGCTGTGATCATCACTGCAAACACACTAGAAGAAATAAATGCTCCCCCACCCGTGTGTGTGTGTGTGTGTGTGTGTGTGTGTGTGTGTGTGTGTGTCCTTACACAATCTATGCAAGCACTCTACCACTGAGCTATATAGTCCCAGACTTACTGGTTTTTAAAATTTGTTCTCCGTTGTTTGTTTTGTTTTAAGACAAGGATTTTTGCCCTGTAGCCCAGACAAACTTTGAACTTGCTGTGTAGTCCAGGCTGGCCTCTACTTCCTAAGTGCTGAGACCATAATATACCTTCTATTGATTGATCGATTGATTGATCTATTTATTTTCTTACCCACCCATGCCTTTTTGTGTGATGTAGACGTGCATGTGCATGTGTGTGCATACGTCTACAGAGGCCAGATACCAACACACGGCGCCGTCTGCCCCACCCCGCTCCACTTCAACTTAGGCTCTCACTGAACCCGCAACTCACGGGTTCCTCAGAGCTGGCTGGCCGCCATCTCCAGGATCTTCCTGTCTCTCTGCCCCTCCCTGACAGCTCTAGAATTACACACTTACCACCGTGCCTGGCATCCAAATTCAGACCCTCATACTTGCACAGCAGTCTAGTAACTAATAGAGCCATCTCTCCTGCCATAGCATACCTTGTGATGGAAACACGCCATGACACTTGTGGACTAGTGTGGACAGGAAAATTATCAAAATGGCCGAGCCTCTATATCGATTGCCATCTTAACAGGAAATACAGAGTGGAAGAGCATGGTATGAAAAATGGCATAGATAAAGTTAGAAAAATCAATTTATTCCTAATGGGGATACATACATATACACAGATATATGTGTATACACATACACATATATGTCACATATATTTGTATATACACACATGTATGTATACATAGTCACACATATACATGAATATATACATGTGTATACATACATATGTATGTATATATCTGTATATCAGGCTGAACTAATAAATCCTCTTGTCTCGGTCTCCTAAGTGCTAGGATCACACCCAGAGCTATAATTTGCTTCATGTGCGATAATAGCATGTGACAATTAAATAATTAAAAATAAAAATCTAGAAGAAGCTAGCTGTGATGTCGCCTGTAAATCAGCTGTGATGGTGCCTGTAATCCCAGTATTGGAGAGGTAGAGGCTAGGGGATCTCTGTGAGTTCTAAGCCAGCCTGGTTTCTGTGGTAAGTTTCAGACCAGCATCATACAGTCAGATCCTGTTTCACAAACCAAAACTGTAAGAGGTGTGGCTGGTAGGACACTGGGTATTTGATTCAGAGTCACGTAGGAATAGGAGGGGGAAATTACCTGTAGAGTAAGACCCAAGACCCTCAGAGCTGGTGACAGGGCTGGCTCATGGCCAACCCTGGGGAGTTGTCTGCCTTTGTGTTATTAGGGGGTAGTAACACTTTTTCTCTTCCTTCCCTTCTTCCTTCCCTCCCTTTTTTCTTCTTTGGTTTGTGTCATGGTGTGAGCATGTATGTGTATGCACAGGTGTGTACACTGTGGATGGAGGCCAAAGGTCAGCATCAGGTATCTGCCTCGATCCTTTTTTGCCCCGACCCACAGGGCAGTCAGCGGAGGTTGAGGACCACCTAGGAGAGAATGGAGGACAAGAGACTCGAAGAAGGATGCCAAGACATGAGTCTGATCAAGGCGACAAATTATATTTTTTCCCAAGGCTGAATTTAAACCATAGCAGGGGTAACAGAGGGAAGGTGGGAAGCAGGAAACATTTACAAAGGTCAAGGACACAGCTCTTGTGGTCAGGCAATTGGCTGACATCAACAGGATGTCAGAAAGGTCACAAGTTTGTCATATCATTAGGCATCCTGATGTCAGATGTATTTTTCAGAAAGGTCACAAGTCTGTCATATCACTAGACATCCTGACCACCAGATTTGTATTGGTCTTCTGCAGCTGGCTGGGGATTTTCCATGAACCCAGTCATACTTAACTCTAACTATAATATTAACATCAATAATGGAGGGTTTTAAGGGCATCGTTCCCAATACCTTTCCACTTTACTTTTTTGAGACAAGGTCTCTTATTAAAGTCAACTCATGGATTTGGCTAGTCTGGCCAGCAAGCTCCCAGAGTCCTCCTGTCTCTACTCCTCCAGGCCTAAGACTGCAAGCATACCAACAAGCCTAGCTTCTTAGCAGACTCTGGGGATCTGAGCTCAGGCCCTCATGCTTGAGTGGTAATCACTTTACAGACTGAGCCATTTCTCCAGCTCTGCAGCAATGGTTATCATTAGAAACATTAAATTTGAAATTTTGTGTAATGAACTTGGGTTAAAAACTTAAAAATATAAAGACTAAAATTCAAGTAGATTCAATAGCGCTGGTCCTTACCGTGTGTGTACTTACTGTATGTGAGGTCCATGGCTATGCATACAGTACTTCCTACCACTTCATGTTCAGACTGAGAAACATCAGAGAGGGTAAACCACAGGAAAAGTAAGAAGACCAACAGTCATACTCATGAATAACCACATCCTGCTTCATGGAGCAGAGTCCTGTGTGTGTGTGTGTGTGTGTGTGTGTGTGTGTGTGTGTGTGTGTGTGTGTGTGTGTACTATATGGTAACATTTTCAAAGAATGACTTTTAAACTTAAGTGTGTTTTATATTGTGATATTTACCTGAGATCTTGGGGATAAACAAAATAGGAAAGGTTATGGTTTAACAGTTTAATAGTGATGTATTTCTCTGTCAAGTTCACAGGTGATCAGCTGTTAGTTTTTGTCAACTTGACGCGAGCTAGAGTCATTTGGGAAGAGGGAACCTCAACTAAGAAAATACCTCCATCAGATTGGCCTGTAGACATGTCTGGGGATATTTTCTTGACTAATGATTGATGTGGGTGGCTTCAGCCCACTGTGGGTGGTGCCACCCCTGGGCAGGTAGGTGGTCCTGGGTTGTATAAAAAAAAAACCAAGCTAAGCAAGCCAGGAAGAGCAAGCCAGGAAGAAATGTTCCTCCATGATCTCTATTTCAACTTCTACTTTCAGATTCCTGCCCTGACTTCCTCTAAGGACTGATGGACTGTGGCTTGGACCTGTAAGCCAGATAAACTCATTCATTCCCAAATTGCTTTTGGTCATGGGGTTCAATCACAGCAACATAAAGCAAACGGAGGCAGCCTAAGATAGCCATGTAAGCTTCCTTGTTGGCTCAGAGAGGACCCAGGCCATCCTACTAGAGGAACCATTTGTGCAGAGACAGGCTAAGTGTCCTGTCCGCAAGCCCCAACCATCCTAGCCAGAGCCCATTCACTCCATCCACTCATGACCTCTACTCATGACAGTCTCCAAGCTCTTCAAAATAACTCCACAAGCCGAGGACTGCACATTCAAATGTGAGCCTACAGGTGATATTTCAGACTCAGGCCCAAACAAGCCATCCCTCTGGGCCCCTTCCCTAACTGCCGACCTTGTACATAAAGGGTACAAGAGCTGGTGTTTTGAGTCAATACACATAGTAGTTTGTTCCACAGAAGCAATGACCCAGGCATACATGCCACATCGTCAGGCTCGTAAAGCTTCAATTGTACTATCCAGAAGAGGTCAAAGGTCATCTGGTGAGGACCTGGGGTCTGGAGTTTGCCAGATAGGTCTAGAGCGGTGGTTCTCAGCTTGTGGGTTATGACCCCTTTGAGGGGGGGTCACATATCTGATATCCTGCATATCATATATGTGCATTGTAATTCATAACAACAGCAAGGATGTGTGAATTTTAATAGTCACAGGAAGCAGATAGAGAGAGAGAAATGGGTAGGAGAGGGGATGGGGAAGGAAATGGGGTGTTCAGGATCAAGTTTCAGGAGAGACAGACCAAAGGGCCAGAGGGTCAGAGGACCAGGATAATGAATGGAGATTGGTGGTTGATGAAGGTAGGGACAGTGGACAGGCATCTCTAGAACATACCAGAGACCTGGGAAGGGAGAGGCTCCCAGGAGTCTATGGGGTGTGTCCTGGTTGGTTCTGTGTGTCAACTTGACACAAGCTGGAGAAAGGAGCCCCCCCTTGAGGAAATGCCTCCATGAGACCCAGCTGTAAGGCATTTTCTCAACTAGTGATCAAGGGGGGAGGACCCAGCCCACTGTGGGTGGTGCTGTCCCTGGGCTGGTGGTCTTGGGTTCTATAAGAGAGCAAGCTGAGCAAGCCAGGGGAAGCAACCAGTAAGTAACATCCCTCCATGGCCTCTGCATCAGCTCCTGCTTCCTGACCTGCTTGAGTTCCAGTCCTGACTTCCTTTGGTGATAAACAGCAATGTGAATGTGTAAGCTGAATAAACCCTTTCCTCCCCAACTTGCTTCTTGGTCATGATGTTTTGTGCAGGAATAGAAACCCTGACTAAGACAAGGTGACTTTACCTGAGACTCCTAGCAGTGGGGAACCTGAAGTGGATACCTCCTGTGGCAAGTCAGGACCCCCAGTGGAGGAATGGGGACACCAACCCACCTACCCACAAAACTTTTGACCCAAAAAATCTGTCCTGTCTACAAGAAATACAGGGACAAAGATGAAGCAGAGACTGAGGAAACAGCCAACCAATAACTGACCCACGCTGAGACCCATCCCATGGACAAGCACCAATCCGTGACACTATTAATGATACTCTGTTATGCTTGCAGACAGGAGCCTAACATAACTGTCCTCTGAGAGGCTCTACCCAGCAGCTGCCTGAAACAGACGCAGAGGCCCAGAACCAAACATTGGAGGGAGATCGGGGAGTCTTATGCAAGAGTTGGAGGAAGAATCAAAGGCCCTGGAGGGGATAGGAACTCCACAGGAAGACCAACCTGGACAGGCTCTGGGGCTCTCAGAGACCGAACCACCAAACAAAGAGCATACACAGGCTGGACCTGGGTCTCCCCTCACATATGTAGCGGATGTGCAGCTCAGGCTTCACGTGGGTCCCAAACATGCGAGCTGGGACTGTCCCTAAAGCTGTTGCTCTCTGCGGATCCCATTCCCCTGACTGGGCTGCCTGTCGGTCCAGTAGGAGAGGCTGCGCCTAGCCCTACAGAGCTTTGATGAACAGGGTAGGGGGAAACCCAGAGGGACCTCTACTCTTCCAGAGGAGAAGGGTAGGGGGGAATGGGTGAGGGACTGTGTGAGGTGGGTACCAGGAGGAGGGACAGTGATCAGGATGTAAAGTGAATGAATGAATGAATGAATGAATGAATGAATGAATGAATAAACGGGGTCCCTTATGCTTTTGCAGCAAACACTCCTAACTGGCTCCTTTTTCTTCTTTTTTTAATTTTTTACCATTGTGTGTGTTTGGAGGAGGGGCATAATATACATATGTGCACAAGCCTGTGTGAGTGCAGTATGGATGTTCATAAAGGCCAGAAATTAACATCAAGACATTTTCTTTAATTGCTCTCTCTCTCTCTCTCTCTCTCTCTCTCTCTCTCTCTCTCTCTCTCTCTCTCTCTCTCTGAGACTGGGTCTCTTCACCAAACTTGAGCTCTCTGATTTAGAGACTGGCTGGCCAAGAAAACTCCCAGGATCCACCCGTCTTTACCTCAACGTTGGAGTGACAGGCCCACACTGCCCTGCCCAGCTTTCCCCTTTCAGTGCGAGTCCTGGGGATTCAGCACAGCCCTCACCCTTGCACAGCCATTTCCTTCTCTACTGGCCCATCTCCCCTCTTCTCCATTTTGGTTTTCTGTTCTTTTGAGATAAGGTCTCGTGTAGCCTGGGCTGGCCTTAAATTTATAGCGCTGAATCTAGGCTTAAACCTCCTGCCTCTACCTCCTGAGTGCAAGGGTTACAGGCGTGTACCACCCATCTCAGCTCCTTCTAACCCAGACTCGCGAAGACACGCATTTATTTAAGCGAGTATAAATGGACTCCTGCCCATAAAGATGCTGCTACGTCTGTGGTTTTCGGTGCAGTTAACTTCATCAAACAGAGCACAGTTCCACTGAGCTAATGTCAGTCTCCACAGTTCATTGGCTGTTTTAAAAGAGCAAGTCTCGGCTCTCATCTCAACGAGAAAGGCAGCCCTTCAGTCCGCTCTGGGAACCCTGAGTTTCTCACCCCAGAAAGAGTCATAAAACACACTGGGCACGGGAGCACATGCCCATTTGACAAAGACAATTTGATTTGTCCGCGGCTTCTAAAATATTCATCCCCCCTTTGATGGACTATCGTTTTATAAATATAGATTATCATTAACTGACACAAGCGGTGTGGTGCGCTGCGGGTCGACCCAGTGCCACACCACTGGTTGGAGTGGGGGAAAGATGTCCAATAAAACAGATCATTATCTCTGTCTGCGAATCCTGATCTGTGCCGTTTGACTCATTTGCAGAGTGAGGGTCAGCAGCTCACACCGACTACGTCTGTTTATGCCTTTCACAGCCTGGACACCCCTGCTGGGGCGAGTGGAAGAATATTTTTAAAGTTCAGACCTAGGGATAGAAATGGGACACGTAGGGCATTACAGAAAAGAAAAGCCAGCAGGGCCACGTGGACGGGGTTGGGGCTGAGTTTCTGGAGAGACAATGGACGGTGTTTGCGGTAGGCATGGGGCTTGAATTCACCTTTGAATCTTCCTGGCTATGGACAGAGCTAGGAATGTTAAACTCTCTGAGTTCTAACTTACTCATGGGTGGTTTACTCGTGCCTGTCACCTAGGAGATGGCTCCTCTCACAGCCTGTCCCTGTAGCCCATGGTCATTACTAATTTCCAGGGCAGAGATGGTGGTGTTTCATGAGTTACTGAACCTCTGTGAGGCACAGGACCTTCATAGACAGTGCAGTCTCTACTAATATCCATTTTCGACAGCTGTGAATGGTCACGGGACCCATTGGGTGGTGCACCAAACGAACCCATGTAGGACGTTTCTTTTGACCTCCCATGCAAGACAGACAAGATAGACAGGGAGTGGCCAACCCAAAGAGACCTGGTCCAGAGCCCTTGCTCTTTGGGGTTTCAGAAGGCAGAAGTCATGTTGAGATAGACAGATCTGTTTCAGTCTTGTTCTACCAAGTCACCCCTTCCTCCTTGGGGATTCTATACCCTGGTAGGACCTGAAAGAGAACTTCAGTGTTGGGTGGGGAATATGAACTTAGTGGACACCAGTGCCCTGAAGTTCTGTGCTGCCCCAAAGGGGATGAATGTCAAGACGGAGGGGATGCTCATCATATGAAAGGATTATACAACTAAGGGTGGAGGAATACGCAGGTGTGGAGGTTTCTCCAGTAACAGACAGCCCAAGGGAGGAGAGCATTAGTGGAGGGTGAGGAGGGGAGACTGACAGCAAACACTCCATCCCCAACCTCGGTGGTTCAAAGAGGGTGACTCTTATCCCACACCCTCGCCAGTGGCCATTGGAGGAGAGAGGTGACCTAGAACCTCCCTGGGGACTCAGCAGGGAGTCCCTATTGTTCCTGGAGGCTTGCTGGCCAGCACTTATTCCACTACCTCATCTTGACTGAGAGACAATCTTAGGGGAACTCAGCCCCAAAGTTTACTTAAGTGGGGTGGGGGGAGGAGCCATCCAAAGACAAGGAGTGTTACACCACTGTCAAGTGTTAGATGTCGCCATCAAGAAAAAAAAAATTACATCTCGTCCTGACGAGCGACTAATCAAGGCAAGGCGAATGGTCCCGCTATAAATTACGCGGGCACGAAATAAACCACACAAACAGACCGATGATAATAAATGTAAATTATTTCTCTGAAGAAATTTTCTTGGTATATGAGTAATTCGAACCATCAGGAAGGCGTCTTCCTTAACATTAATTACAGAAGATGACAAGCGGGCTGATGACTGGGAAGGCTCATTATCTGAGAACATATTCACAACTTTGCAATTTGCGCGAGATGTACTCCGGCTAAATTAATCTCCCTTCTTTGCATGAGCCTCTTCTAATTTTCATGTTATTAACAGGTTTGCAGTATCAGTCAGCGCCTGTCACTCTAATCAGGTTTCGGCATGTTCGCGAAAGCGAAGCGTCATTTATAAGGATAAGGCCTCATAATGGTGCTTGCTTTCATGTGGAGAATTCTACAAGGCCGCTTTTAATAAGGCACTTTAATCATCTCCTTTGCTCAACTTTTGGCCCCACTGTTCCTTTATGAAGAGTCATTAAAAGACTTGAAGTTCATCAAGGAGGGAATATTCATGACATTGTTCGGATGAGGTTGGGGCTGGTTCCAAGGAGAAGGCGACAGGGAGGGAGGGCAAGAGAGTGACCCACAGACAACTAAGGCTGACCTGTGTGCTTTGTCTCCACCAAAGGACATCAGGTGTGACCAACCTGGTTCTCTGTTCAACCAAGGCATCCCTGCCCCCAAACATGGCGGATTGTACAGATCGCAAGGTAAATCTCAGGGTCCATGAGCATCAGAAGAGTCTCTGACAGGTCAGTACTCTGGACAGCTCCGAGCACGGTGATTAGCACCACCCCTTGGATGGATTCCACTCAGCTCCAGATCTCTGAGTGTGATCAGTTCCCCTCAGTTGTTTTGTATGATTTGGGGTTCAGAGGAGAAGGGTAAGTTTTCTGTTCTAAGTAGAGTGTCTTCTCAGAGCTTTCCAGAGCCCTAATGGACTTGTAGGCCAAATGTGTGCATGTGAATGCGCTCGTGCACTCAAGGATGCGTGTGTGTGCATGAGTGCATGTGTGCATGTGTGTGTCCACGCACACTCGCGAGTGGATGTATGAATCTGGGTCCCCTCTCCCCTTTTATATGAGCCTGGGTCCCCTCTCCTGTGGATCTAGATGCTTTCTTCTGTGAAACTGAGTCCCATCTCCCATGAATCTATTTCTCCTTTTTGCAAATTTGGGTTCCCTTCCTGTAAGACAGAATCCCTTTATCTGTGGATCTTGGTCTCCCTCCTGTGAATCGGGGCCCCTCTTGTGAGCCTTGGTGACTCTCTTTGCTCCAGGTCTTGCAGAGAGCAAGCAAGCTCATTCTACCATTGTCTGTGTTCTCAATTCCCACCCTCCCCCCCCACCACTTCCCTGCACATCTCAGCAGAGACACATGGTGTTAGTTTGCCTCCAGTGATCCTTGGTGGCCTCTGGAAAACATCCGAGCTCCTTGTTGTCACACAGAATCCTGTTTGGGACAGCTCATCTATTAGTGTGCAGAGTACAGACTGGGAGAGGAAAGCAGGCCCTCATCCTCCCCAAGCCAAGAATCATCCATGATCTTGGTCAGGCCATCTTCTCTTCTAGGGTCATCTGTGTAACATCTGAAGGTTTCTCTATCTTTGTCCTGTGTCACCATTGCTAACTAAGGTCCCATCTTCCTCACATCCACCCAGTGATGGATCTGTAAGGAGCCTCAGAAGGGGATAGTTTCCTATTCCTGCACCGTAGTCTGACCATGTGGTGGCCCAGGTCTGTCCTGGCTGGGCCAATGCTGGAGCACCTCCCCTTTGTCTGAGGCAGGAATTTACTACGTATCTCAGGCTGCCCTCGGACATGCAATGTTCTGGCCTCAGCCTCCTGAGTGATGTCATTACATGGTGAGCGCCACATTGACCAGCATAAATATGAATCTTCATCCTTAGTAGTCACCTTTCTCTGAGGTGTGTAGATGCTGCTTGGCCCTATCCCCAGCCAGAGATCATTGGCCCTCAGCTCAGCCAGTCAGGCTTTCCTGAGGAAATAGAATTGGACCAAAAGACCAAGTTAGGTTGATGGTCCCAGGCCTATAACAAGGACACTCTAGACAAATGAGGACCCCCATCTTTCCCCAGGGGCCTGGAGAAGCAGGAAGACAGTCTACATGGAAGGGAGGGAAGGAGGGAGGGAGGGAGGGAGGGAGGGAGGGAGGGAGGGAGGGAGGGAGGGAGGGAGGGAGGAGGGAGGGAGGAGGAGGAAGACAGAGACTCTTCAGGAGGCTGTAGCAGCCTTGTCTCTGGTTCCAGGTCCTTCTGGTAAACACTGTAGTCTATGAGATATCCCTGGATCGTGTGTGTGTGTGTGTGTGTGTGTGTGTGTGTGTGTGTGTGTGTGTGTGTGTGTGTGTGTTGCTATACACTTGTGCACATTTATGTGGCTAACCTTGGAAGTTGTTCCACAGGTACCTTCCAGCTTATTTTTTTAAATGTATGTATGTGTGTACTGTGTAAGACTTTGCACCGTGTGTGTGCAGTTTTCTGCAGAGGCCAGAGGTGGTTGAATCTGGAGTTATAAGTTGCCGTGAGCAACCTGAAGAGGGTGCTGGGATCAAAAACCAGGTTCTTAACTGCTGAGCTACTTGTCTGGCCCTCACCTTAGCTTTTGAGAAATGAATTCTCATTGGCTTGGAACTCCTGATCTGCAGGCGGCAAGCAGAGAGAGACACACACACTGGGCCTGGCATCCTCAAACAAGGCCACACCTCCTCATCCTTCCTAAACAGTTCCACTGACTGGGGACCAAACAATCAAACATATGAACCTATAGAGGCCATTCTCATTCAACTCACACAAATAACACTGTGACAATATTTTAACCAAGTACCTTTTTGTGGTTCCCCATCCCCACCTTTTGCTTTGACATTCTCTCTTTGTAGCCCTCTTCCAATATTCTTTTTCTCTTCCGTGTCCTATGAGTCCTTTTGCACAACACCCATCCCTCCTCATCATCTACTATTACACTCTCTTGGTTTCCTTTCTAAATGTTACACTACACCCATACTCACACCTGTTTGCATATATGCATATACATGTATATATATATATGCAAACATATACATGTACATATATGCATGTATATTCATTATACACTAGAATCCATATGTGAGGGAGAACACGTGATTTTTGTCTTTTTAAGTTTGGGTAATCTTTGTTTAATATTAAAATTTAAACACAATTCTATCTGGGAGCTGGAGGAAAGGGTCGGTGGCTAAGAGCTCTTGCTGTTCTTACAGAGGACCCAAGTTCAGTTCCCAGCATGCACATCAAGTGGCTCACAACCACCTGTGACTGCAGCTCCTGGTGAGCCAGGGCTCTCTTCTTACCTTTGCAGGCACCCATACACCTCTCCCCTCCCCCCTCTACTCCCCTCCTCCTTCCTCCTCCTCCTCTTCTTCCTCCTCCTCCTCCCACTCTCTCTCTCTCTCTCTCTCTCTCTCTCTCTCTCTCTCACACACACACACACACACACACACATACCCCTAAATAAAATTAATCTTTAAAGAGTGATTTTTTCCCCCTGTCTCCAGCTCCATTGTTTCCTTAAATGAAAGAGGCCCCACCCAGACCATAGACTGTCCTAGGAGGACAAAGCTGGTGACCTGGCTGGCGAGGAAGGACGTCTCTTAGGCTGATGGCTGCCATCACTAAGACACTAAGGAACCCATTAGATCTGAGAGGCTGGACCTGTGTGAGGGGTTGTCACTGAGATATGTTGGCTTAGGGACAAGGCACAGGAGGAGAGCCCTGGAGCAGTAGAGTTTGAATTTGGTTTAGGACAGAGGACTGAAATTTAGTGGTCGCTGTTAGTCCAGGCTCCCTGCCACCCATGTTTATTTCTTAGCCATTTTGTCCCCAAGTCTCTTCAGAAATGGCAACTTGATTCAGGGCCAATGACCATGGAGAGACCTGCAGAGTCATGCCATGATAGGAGGAACATTCTGGGTGTAGTGTTCATGGATGTAAAGAAAACTCTGAGAGAAAAAGCTGGATCATTGTCCCTATATATATGTGTGTGTGCATATTTACATGCATGCATATGTGTGTATGTATGTGTTTGTGTGTGTGCATGTTTGTGTGTATGTGTGTATGTGTGTCTGCATGTGTATATGCTTGTGTATGTGTGTGTGCATGCATATGTGTGTATGTGTGTGTGCATATGTACATGTGTGCATATGTGTATGTATGTATGTATGTATGTGTGTGCATGTTTATGTGTGTGTGTGTCTGCGTGTATATATGCTTGTGTATGTGTGTATGCATGCATATGTGTGTGTATGTGTGTGTGCATGTTTATGTGTGCATGTGTATATGCATGTGTATATGCATATGTATATGTGTGTATGTGTGTGTATATGCATGTGCATGTGTGTATGTGTATATATGTGTGTGTATGTTTGTGTATATGCATGTGCATGTGTATATATGTGTTTATGTGTGCATGTGTGTGTGTGTGTGTGTGTGTGTGTGTGTGTGTGTTTGAGGACCCTGGCTGTGAACTCCTTTACCCAGCCCATTGACACTCTTTCAGATGAGTAGCAGGAACATTTATATTCAAATCAGTAATGCTGGGCTGCCTCCAAATTTTGGGGTAGGGGAGGAGCTGCATGCCTATGACGTGTCTCTTCAGAGGCGGATACTTTGTCTTTAGCTAGGGTGGGTGTAGCAGAGAAGGACCCCAGAGATCCCAGGATGGGTCTCTTCTGCTATTGGAGCCCTCAGGTTGAACCACATGGGCTTAGGGAGTGGCAGGCCTAAGACTCATAGCTGCCTCCATTGAATGCTCCAGGCCTGCATGGGGTGGAGAGGCACCATGTGCTAAAAAGATGGAGGGAGATACACGACACACCCCAAGAAAGACCAAACTGAGCTGCAAGATGTAGGTAAGGAGCCCTCCATGCCTGGCTGTCCAGATGACAGTAAGCATATTTACTCTTGTGAAGGAAATCTCCTATCTCCCAGCTTTGTTGTAAAGTGTATACATTTGAGTGGATCTCTGATGTGTGTTCACCCTGCCTGAGGAGGAACCCAGCCACCACAGGCCTGCCTACAGCATGGCATCCCCATGGGGTCTGTGAGGCTGTCTGTGCCTACGTCTGCATGTCATTGTGGACTTGTGCACCGTGTGTGCAAGAAACTTCAGGGGTGACCAGGGCTCCTCCCACTTTCCCCAGATTCCTCTTGGGGCCATGCCATCTGCAGGCCAAAGTTCAGAGTTCAAGAAGGAGGATCCCCAAGGGACGACTTGGTGAACTTAACTGGGAAGAGTGTGGGCAGGTGTAGTGAGGACTTTCGGCCTCTTCCTCAGCCCTGGGACACTCCCTCCACCTCTCTGGTGGTCCTTAGCAGATGACATGTAGGGATGTGTGAGCTGCAGTCCTGGGGCTCTGAGACTCATGGGAACACAGAGCCTTGTGCTCCATCGCTCCATTTTCCGAATGGAGCCACTGAGGTCAGGCAGGGCAGAGACTGGCCCCAGACCATGCAGTGAGTTGGTGACTGAGTTGGTGACATGCCTGTCCAGTGTCCCTTGGTTTTCAGCCTCACTGCGCTGAGGTTTCTCCCTCCATGGCCTTGAGACCATGGTATTGAGACCTTCCTTTCTAGTTTGTATTTATATATAGTCTATGATTGGTCAGACAGCACAAAGCGATGGTAGCCAGCCTCTAAAGTGGCTTCCAGTCACCCTGCCTCCAGGAACGCTTCCTCTCAGTGTTAGGACAATCTGCATGCTTTACGGAATGCTAGAAATGACAGCATGGCATTTTCCAGAGAAGCTCTACAGCCAAATGGCTTCCATCTTGATTGTGCCCTCTCCTGTCTTCTGTCCTGGATACCAGGTGCTGTGACATAAAGACATTCAGACAACCTGTGTGAGGTCCCCAGTGAGGGACTGGAGCTGACCACACAGTAGGGCTCCATGAGGCACTGCCACACCTCCAGCAGCCCCAGAGACAATTGGAGGACACCTTGGGGGACCTGCATCACTCAGCCAAGCCACACCCAGACTCTTAATCCTCAGAAACTTCAGACTCTCTAAGTCACAATGTGTTTGGAGATCTTTGTTAAAGGGCAGAGGATAACTGAGATGCTGGTCTTACCTTTTAAAGTGTGTGTGTGTGTGTATGCGTGTTGGGGCTGGAGAGATGGCTCAATAGTTAAGAACACTGGCTACTCTTCCAGAGGACCCAAGTTTCAATTCCCAGCACCCACATGGCAGCTCACAACTGTCTGTAACTCCTGTTCCAGGGTCTCCAACATCCTCACACAGACATACATACAGTCAAATCACCAATGTACATGGAATAAAAATAATTTTTGTAAAAATGTGTGTGTGTGTTTTTTTTGTGTGTGTGTGTGTGTGTGTGTGTGTGTGTGTGATGTGTATCAGGGGATAGGCACACACACATGCTGTAGTACACGTTTGGAGGTCAGACGACAGCCTTCGGGAGTTGGTCCTCTCCTTCCATTTTTATATGGCTTCCAAGGATCCAACTAAGGTTATCAAGTTAGCAAGTTAGCATGACAAATGTCTTTTCTACTGAGTTACCAACAGTAAAATGCATTTTTTTAAATTAATAAGATAGACTGGAGGACTGGGTCAGCCTCAGATTCCCCAGGGAAATTAGCCTTTGGGAAAAGAAGACTGGGCAACCACAGTGGTTCAGACATGCTGCAGACTACTGCTCAATGTTTATCTGTTTCAGGGCCAGCCAGCACTTGAGTCCTACCCTGGGCGAGGTCAGGACACAGGTGATTAAATCTCTCCATGTGCTGGAAACTCCGGTACAGCACAGGCACACTTATTTCTCTTAGCATGGAAAAGCTAGCACGTAGGTGGCTGCAGAGTGGGCTGGTGACTGGCCGATGCCCTCAGGTGTTGCATGCCATGGTCTCGCCTTGTTTGCCTTCCCCAGGCCACGTATGTTTCTGATGCTGTCTCGGGGACACTCCCCACCAAAATGCTGATGCTGATGCTCCCCACCAAAATGCAGGCTCCCCCCAAAAAGGGCCCCATTGTAGGCACAGGTTACAAACTTTCCCTTGAGATGACTTAATTTCAGGGGCCTGTGAGGCATCCAGGCGTTGTCCGGACGATGAGCACTCAGGGCTTTGAACAGAGTAGAGGATCCACCAGGGTCAGCTACTGTCATGTGTTGACAGGTATGACTGGGATTGCCGCAGTCACGCAGAGGAGATGGACACCCATGCAGCTCAGAGGCCGGCCCCACGGAGGAGAGCATGGAGGACAGATCAGAGGTACTCAAAGGTGGGTGCCAACAGGTGATATAGAAAAGCCTCACCGGGTAAGATGGAGCCTGCTCGGTGAATGTTTGTCTATCCAGGGCCACCTCAGACATAACCCACGTTCACGGAACACCCAGTAACTGCTATGCCTGTTCCACTGAGAGCCAAGGGAGAAGTTACAGGAAGGCCCCAGGTTGATTTGGGTATAAAATGTCCCTGACAGGTTTATATGTTTGAGCATTTGGCCCTCAGTTGCTGGTGCTGTTTTGGGAGGTTGTAGAGCCTTTGGTTGTAGGGCAGCTAGCTGGAGGAAGTGAATTTCTGGAGGGTGAACCACCCCTGCCTCAGGCCCTCTCCCAGCTTCCTGGTTTGTGGCTCATGTACCTGCTGCCATATCATCCCCTCTATGGTGGACTGCATCCCAGAACCGTGAGCCAACCTTCCCCCTTACGCTGTTTCTTGTCAAATACTTGGTCAAAAATGGTAAGAAAAGTAATTAATACAACTTACTAAACAGAGCTGTAGTGTGTGGTAATGTGCCCCGTTGCTAGGGCCATGGGAGAAGCTGTATGACCAGTGCCAGGGTTGTGGACAGTAGGGAGGAAATGAATTAGATACTGGCTCTGAGCTCTAGAGAGTAAGAAGAAAGATGTGGACAGTGGTCCTACGGAGGACGAAAACAGACAAAGAAAAAACCTCCATCCTTTGCTCTGTGCACCCAGCAGGTCCCACTAGGGCTGGCTCAGGACATACAAACCATGCCACGGTGGCACCCAGCCCTCCACCCTTCTTTCTGTCTTTTCCTTTGTCCGTCATTCCTTTTCCCCTTCTTGTATTCCTTCCTTCTCTTCCCCTCCCAGGTTCTTGGCAAGGTAGCAAACACTAGAAATCCAGTTTCAGTCCCTTGATCCAAGGTGTCCATGATGTGCGTGGCTCTGGTGGACCCCGGAGAAGGCGCTGTGAAGGTGGTTTATTCCGCTCTTGACCTGGACCCAGTTTTCTGCTCCATCACCTTCCCCTGATGTCTTCTGAGGCAGTGGAGCCAAGCTCCAGGTCTCCTAGTACCCAGACGTGTCCACTGCTCCAGACCCAAAACCCCCAGCCCTGGGCAGCGCGGAGACCCTGGGCCTCTAGAAAAGGGGGTAACGGGTCGCCCTGGCAGGGCTGGATGCGTAGCCTGGCACTTCCAAAGCCCTGTCAGCTGCCTCGCGTGTTCTACGCGGTGAAGTTCCCCGGCAATGTCAGTGCGCTATTCAGGCTGACAGAAATCCCACCGATAATTGGGAAGAGTGGAAAATGAAAACATTAAAATTTGCCGTGTCATCCGCTCGCCTTTTCTGATTGCCTGATACCCGCCGTCCACTGACAGGTGCCGTGTTATTAACACTTGATTAAAAATCACTTCAGGTTTGAACCAGCCCGTCGAGAAGGGAGCGCCTTGACAGGACTTGTGGTTCCTGATTGACAATTAGTAATATTCGGTGTGTCACAACACAGATAGTGTGACTTATTGGCGCCGGTGTAACGCAACACATTTCATCTGAGTGCCTCAGATTCGTACATAGGAATCAGAAGGAAACGGAGTCTCAGCCAGCCGCCTTTGATTACCAACAAAGGCGAGATTATACCTCCCTGGCTCACGCCGACCCGGAGTTCCATCAATCAGAGCCTCGGAGATCCCAGGCTCCTCTTCGGAAAGGGAACCTCCGGACCGGGAGCTCATTATGCAACCCTCAACTTCTCCATTGGCAGCCTGGTCCCTCCTGTCTGCAGATATGAAAGATCTTCACCCTGACGCTGCCTCTGCGCTCTAAATTACCAGCCTGCTCCTCTTAAAACAAAAGGCTTCTCATTTAAAAAAAATAAAACCATCATGTCTTGATTGACGGGTTACATACTTCTCTTTCAGCTATTTTTTTCCTAACTTGGTGTCGGTGGGAGTTGGATTCACGGGCCAATTTTTTTTCTCTCTCAGTTCTAATTCAATTCCTTTTAAGAGCTTTTAAGAACAGGGCAATCCAAGGTCTTTCCTTTTTTGGGTCTGACCTGAATTTCATTCTTCATCTTCTTCCTTTTTTTTTCCTTCTGAATTTCCTCCTTGGCTAAGAATACCCAGGCAAAGCACAGCCGTTCATATTCGCGACAGGTGATGAAGTTAATAAGTTAACGCAATTGTCTCTGAACACTTTAGAAGAACAGGCCCTAGGTTCGGAGCCGTGGAAAATAGCGGCTCAGTAGCTCATCACCACGTGTGCATTGGTTCTCAGGATTCACCACCATCTGAAACACGTGTGTGTGTGTGTGTGTGTGTGTGTGTGTGTGTGTGTGTGTGTATGCACACACATATGTAGAAGCAACCTTGCCTTTTGCTTTTGATTCATTTTTTTTTTCATGTTATATGCATGGGTGTTTGCCTGCATGTATGCCTGTGCACCTCATGCATGCAGTGCTCACAGATGCCAGAAGAGGGCGTCCGATCCTCTGGAACTGGAGCTGGAGATGAATTAGCTGTCATGTGGGTGCTAAGAACTGAATCTGGTCCTCTGCAAGAACAAGTGCTTGAACGTAACCACTAACCTGTCTCTCCAGCCCTATCTTGCCTTTAGAGATGGTCACTCTCCCTGGAATCTGGGACTCACTGACTTTGCTGGACCCTGGGCCTCAGAGATCCACTTGCCTCTTCCTCCTTAGTGCTGGGATGTCTGCTGCCATGTGCACCTAGATGTGTGGTGTGGGCCTTGAACTCATGTCCTCATGCTTGCGTGGTATTTTAACAACCGAGTTAAGCAACCTAAGAGACTCTTGTTTTGTTCATTTAGCTTTGGTCTCTCTTCAGATCCCCCCAAACTCACTAACATGAACTCACAGTTCATTGCTAGGTTCTCTGTGCTAGGATGCTCGTGAGCAGGTGGTCAGCACTCAGCAAACATTTGTGGGATGGATGGATGGATGGATGAGGAGGAGTAAGACGCTAAGACACTGGGGACTGGCAAAGTAGGTAGCAAAAGGCCACCCTCGGCCCTTTACTTCTCTTCTTATCTTGTCTCCTGAGGAGTGCTGTGCTTCTAGCTCTGGTTTCCCACTGTCTCTGGTCCACGGGGTACGTCCTCAGGGGTCAGGCTTTATGGGAGAAGAGAAACAGTGTACATAGAGGATGAATTGATGGGACAGTGGTGGCTTCCATTCTTCCAGGATATCCCAGCTGGTTCAGCATTCACTCATTCTATACTGAACCTTTGAGTCAGTCAGACAACAAAACTCACTGGATTCTGATGGTGGTATGAAATTGCTCACCACTGTTGGGCCAGGAGTTTGTCCTCTCTTTCTCTCTCTGGCCTTCAGCCAGGGCCTTAGCCTTGCCTTTCTGGTAAAGCTTTTGGGATTCTCTCTTACTCTGCCTTCTTTGGAGGGGACTTGCCCAAGGTCTCTGCTATCGGCCACCAAGTGATATCCCTCTTAACTGAGCCCTAAGCATCAACCCACATTGGTCCTGGCACATCTGAGAACCCCACTCCCCAAAGGAGAAGCAGACAGGGCTATCTGCTAGTGTAGCCCACTGCCCAGGCCTCCTGAAGTGTCATGGTTATTTGGGGCCACACTTGTGTTTTCAGTGCTTCCCTGAGGCAAGAAACAGGAGGTTGGGTTCTGGCTGCACAGAATGCAGAGGGCACATCCATGCTTTCTCTTTCACTAGCCAGATGCCTCAGTCATGGCCTTGGCCTGTTCAGGTTTTCTCATCTGTGCAAAGTAGTGAGAGAAAAGGATCCCATGGTAGAAGTCCTAAGGCAGAGCTTTTAACCCTGTGTTTACCACAAACCCTCTGGCAATGAGGGAAAACTAAGGGCTTGTTCCCAGAACTATAGCTTCCAAATGGTTGGGGTCACTATGAGTTCTAGCTTCACTTTGGTTGCTGTGATAAAATACCTTGACAAAAAAACAACGTACTCCATCTCACGATTCCAGGTTACATTTCCCTCATAGTGGGGAACTCAAGGCAGGAACTTGAAATGGCTAGTCATGTCCACATTCAAGAGCAGAGAGAAATTAATGTACACATGTTAATGAGCTCAGCTTGGTCACTTCCCTTTTACATAGTTCAGGATTCCCTGCCTAGGAATTGATGCCACCCACAGTGGACACAACAACTAACTTAATTAAGACTGCCCTTCACAGACATAACCACAGGCCAACCAATATAGACTCTCTTCCCGGGGAACTCTAGCTGTGTCAGGATGACAAAGCTGACCATCACTCCTAGTCAACTTGACACACAAACACATCACTTTCAAACCATAACTTTCCACTCCCTGTCTTCAAAGTCTCGGCTGGGCTCCCAAGAGAACCAGGCTAATTCTTCTATGACCTGAACACCTCCAAACAGGTCCCACCATCTTTTGTTTGTTTGGTTGGTTGGTTAGTTGGTTAGTTGGCTGTTGGTTGGTTGGTTGGTTGGTTGGTTTGGTTTTGGTGATTTGAAACAGGGTTTCTCTGTGTAGACCTGGTTGTCCTGGAACTTACTATCTACACCAAGCTGGCCTTGAACTTAGAAATCCACCTGCCTCTGCCAGTGCTGGGATTAAAGGCATATGCCACCACTGGCCAGCTCAGGCCCTACCTCTTAAAGGCTCCCACACCCAAGACTGCCGTCTGAACACCAAGCCATGAAACTTCGCTGCTATTTTTGCTCACGCTGAAGGGTCACAGCGATTGTTCTCTGCAGGAAAAACTCCAGGTAGAGACTTTGACTTATCAGAACATTCTCTTCCAGGATGATCATGGTCACATGGTTACTCAAGAAATGAGGGACAGGGGTGTAAGGCATAGTGGGCCTCACTCTGGAGTGAGGGGAACCAGGCTGACAGGACAGAGCCAACAGGACTCTTGGGAGAAATCTTAGAATGCCCAGACTGATGTCATGAACTCTAGAGGTTTCTGAGGGTCCCTGGGGGTCCTTATGATCAGTGAGAGACAGTGAGGCATCGGGGTACAGAGGAGGGACATGGGTGCAAATCCCAGAAGTCCTAGATACTTGGTGTGCAATCTCAGAAAGTCCCTTAACTTCTAGTTAATTATACTGCGATTCCAATGTTTGAAGACTAGACATTAGGGAAATGACGTGGCGGACGCTTCCTGCGTATTTGATATTTGTTGGGTGACAATTGACAGTGGAGTCACCTTGGGTCTATGGACCGCCCACTAGAGCTAAAAGGACACCTCTGTCTTGCGAGTCAGGCTCAATGTGAGGTGGATGGAGAGAGGGAGGTCTAGTTTAGCCAAGGTTAGGCAGCCTCAGCAGATGGATCATCTCAGTTCCCTGAGGCCCGACACATGCCTGTCGTGACACTCATAAGACGCCAAGTGACAACAAGTATTCATAGACCATATGATTTGGAGCCAGATATAAAAGGAGGAGCTCAGAGGACAAACATCGGGATTCTGTGAGTCAGCCTTGTGTGAAGTTCCCAGCAACAACCGAGAGGAAGAAAGAGGAGGGCGCTCGCTAAAGCAACGGGAAAATACTTAGAATAAACTTAATGAGAAATGTGTGTGACCCATATAAATACAACTACAAAATTTTATTGGTGAAATAAAAGGGGAGCAGAATAAATGGAGAAGGTTCTGCATTTCTCCACGGGAGTGTGGAGGTCCTGTAAAGACGTCAGGCCGCCTCCGTGGTTAATTTGCAGATTTAACGCAGCATCAAACACCCCACAAAGAGAACTCTGAAGTTTATCCGGGAGGAAAAAAAAACGTTCAAAATCAAAGGATAGGCTACAAAGGGGGGGTCCCAGTCTACCACCTTCCTGACCTTTTGAACATCTAGAATCGGAAAGATGAGACCATTGATGAGAACCAATCAGTGCCTAGGGGGCGGGGTTACTGCTCAGTGAGTAAAGTGTTTGCTGCCCAAAGCATGGGGACCCAAGTTTGAAACCTCAGCACGCTGGTATGAAGCCGGGTATGAGGGTGCGTGCCTGTCCCAGCTCTGGGAGAAGACAGGAGGTTCAGACCAGCCAATCTAGCCAGTTGGTGAGCTCCAGGTCCAGTGGGAAATCTTGTCTTAAAAATATGAAGAAGGACCAATAAAATGGCTCGGTGGATAAAGGGGCTTGCTGCCAAGCCGGATGATCTGAATTGCATCCCTGGGACCCATGTAAGAGGAGAGAACTGGCTCTCTACTGTTGTGCTCTGACCTCCACATATGCACTGTGCACACCCACACACCCACACCATAAACAGAGATAATAAAGATACCTTTGAAAGTGGTGGTGGGGGCTGGAGAGGCTAAGAGCACTTACCGCTCTTATAGAGAACCTAAGTTTAATGGCGGCTCACGGCCACCTGTAACTTCAGCCTCGGGCTCTAACACCATTTTCTGGTCTCTGTGAGCACTGCGTGCATGTGGTACACAGACATCCATGGAGGCAAAACATTCGAACATAAAATAAAACAGAGATCTTTTAATTTTTATATTAACTTAGTTTATGGGTACAAGTGCTTGGTCTGCGCGCATGTTCGTGCATCACATGCGTGGTCGTTGCCTGCTCAAGGTCAGAAGAGGGCATTAGAGTCCCCGGAACTGGTATCATGGACTATCGTGAGTCATAATGTGGGAGCCTGGAAGCAAACCTGGGTCTGCTGTAAGAACAATAAGTGCTTCTAACTGCTGAGCCAACTCTGCAGCCCCAACAACAAATATTTTCTTTTTATCTTAAAAGGTAGAGAACCGTCGAGGGAGACACATGACATGTACTTCTGACTTCTACACGAGAATGGATAGGCATGTACCCCTGCATACACACCTGCACACACATGCCCAGAGATAAAAGGAACCAAATACCTAGAAACAGATGAGATTTTATATAAAAAGTCAACACATCGAGCGACACCCTGACAAAGCCACCATGGGCTGGTGAGCGGCTCGGTGCTGCTGGGACAAACTGATTAGCAACACGGGGGAAAATGTAATTTAGATACACCTGATACTTCATCTCAGAATAACCTCATCTGCATGATAAATGAAGTTCAGAGAACAGAGAATAGATACAGGTATTTATTAGCTCTCGAGAATACTAATTTTAGAGGACCAATAAAATGGAGTCTATAGAATTCACAATATATGTGTACGGTAATGATGACTAAGTATTTGCTCTAGGGACGGGAGCCATGCAAGCATATTAAATGCTCAGGGAGGTATCTTTGTTTGCTTGTTTTAATAATCTTTTTCAGGAAGTAAGAATTAAGGGTCTAAGGTCCATGATGACTTCTAGATGCTTAGCTGTCACAAAGCTGCATTGTCTGACGTACAACCCTCTCAGCCGCTGTCGCGACCACAACTTTAGAGTTAGGAAATGTTCATGGAGGTCTCCTCAGCTCTCTTTCCCGAGGGGCTGGGGCTGCAGGGCCCCGTGGGTTTTCTAATGTCTGCGTTTCTGCTTTGCTTGCTTTCTTCTCGTTTTCCACAGACAAAGGTCAAGGACTGTGTCAACTCACCATGCACACACACACACACACACACACACACACACATGTAATTGATATATCAATCTTTTGCAGTGCTCTCAGCCTTCCTGTCAGTTTGACTAGAGTTGGAGTCACCTAGGAGACACATCTCTGGGAGTGTCTGTGAAGGTGTTTCCAGAGAGGATAGCTGAGGTTGAGAGGACTTCCCCTGGTTGTGGATGGCCTATGCCATGGGCTGAGTATAGTGGGGACTCAGGCTCAGTGAGCAAAGTGATTCTGTGCAACTGGTAGAGCCTGAGTTTGGGTCCCCAGAACCAGTGCGGCCAGATGCAGGAGTGTATGTCTGCAATCCCAGCTCCTGCATGGCAAGGCACAGGCATTACTAGAGCTCCCAAGCCATTTAGCCTGGGGCACACTCTGTGGATGACAAGGACACCTGGGCTTATCATCTCACATCCATGCAGGCCATGACACATGCATATGTACACACACACACACACACACACACACACACACACACATGTATACACACACAGATGCACAGACACACACATGCACACAAATAGATACACAGGCATACACAGAGATACACACAGGCAAACACATACACTGGAGCGCACACACACACAGACACATGCACACACAGAGACATACAGGCACACACAGGCACATGACATATAAGTAGAAGGGGACTTGTTGAGGGGAAAAAGGGGGTTATGGGAGTAGAGGCAATATGAGAAGGTAGGGAGAATGAGGAAGGCACATTATATACACATGTGAAACTGGGAAAGAATGTTTTCCAAAGCACAACATAAAATTATTTAAAAGAAAAAGTAAAGGGACAGAAGCTTCCTGTGGTAGTGGAGGTCCTATGCATGGGATGGGGGGGTCCTGTGCATGGAATGGGGGGTCCTGTGCATGGGATGGGGGGTCCTGGGCATGGGATGGGAGGTCTTGTGCATGGGAATGAGATGGGGACATGAGCAGAGTCATGAGGGACCTGTAAGGAAGGTAGGACATGAGGAGCATGGAGAGCCCAGGGAGCAGACGGAGCGTGTGTGGTTTTGTGATGGGGCATGGAGGAGAAACAGACTTAGAAAGAACCCTGGCCACAGGCTCCCATCACCCTCTTGTCCTTCTGATGCCTGGCGCTCTGAGCCGAGGCCTCTACAGGATTCTGCTGCTTTCGGGCAAGCAAAACAACAAGTCCAACTTCTTGAAGAGAGGCTTCCAGGGATCAAACCTCATGCTTGCACAGTGAGCATTTTCCTGATCGAGCATCTCCCCAGACTCCCGAGATTTATTTTCTTAATAGCATTTGCCACTCTCTGAAGCTCTTTAATTAATTAATTAATTTCCTTGCTTAATAGCTTTCGGATTCAGTGTGAGTCTCATGAGCAAAGGGGGCTTTATTGAAGTGACGGGGCAGTGTCCAGCATGTGGCGGTTGTTCTGTACACAACACGGGATGAACGTGGTCGTGAGGTGGTAGAGGTAGTGGAGAGGAGGGACCCCTGGAGGAGGCTGAGGAGGGTGGCCAGGGTCGATAGTGAAGATGACCTTGGTCCCAGGTGTCCTTGCCTGGCTGTTGATGGCCTCCATGTTTGGGAGTGTTGCCTAGTGCTCCCAGCTTCTCAACACTTCCCAGCTTATGCGCTCTGCCTCTGAGCCCCAGAGGCCCCCGGTCTCCTCCCGCTTAGCATAACATTCAGCTTAAACTTTACACACCCTGTTCAAACATTTCAGCACCTCCTCATCTGTTCTGAGCCTCACCAAAAATAAAAATATTTTGCTTCCACAAAATAAAAGCAAATATTTGACAGACACTCGGCCTTTTTTCAGCGTGTTAATTCACAGTTTGCTTGGTAAACATTTACTGCTCAGACCAGTGACCGCTTGCCGGGGGTGGGGGGAGTCTGTGCGTGTGGGCAAAACCCTTCACTGAGGTGAGCTGGAGGAGAGTGAGGCGGTCCTGACTGACTCAGCCTTGACCCCGAGTGGAGGCTGAAGCTGGAGGGGCTGGCAGTGGGCTCAGGGTGACGGTCACCCTCCCTGGAGACCTGGGCCCCTCGGCACCCAGCACCTCAGCGCATTGGAGCAAACACCAGGTGCAGAATTGGCATGTGTATGGCTGTCTGAATGCATCTGGCAATTTGATGGGTTTGGGGAGGCCAGATCAGCTGCTCGTGGCTGTGCAGAGCACCTCTCTGTGTCTCAGGTATAGCAACACCCACCTCATGGGGTAGTTCTGGTGAAGGGACAGCACGTGGCTTAAACAGCAGGCAGAGGTGCCTGTCTGTTCTGGGTAGCTTGCCCTAGCTCCCCTCTTCTACTCATGCCTCTTACCTTAGACACACATGGCCACTCTAGGAGGTGGTGGATTACCTATTGTTGGTTGGCTTTGTTTAGCGTAGCTAGGAGACATGTTGGCTGGCCTGGGAGGAAGAAGGGCAGGGCAACCCTGATGCTTTGGCAAGGACGGCAAGGGGAGCATGCTGTCTCATAAACTGTGGTCTCAAACCTGGGGAGCCCTCAGCACTGGAAGTGCTCGGTAGCTCAGGGAGAGAGGCTTGCTTGAGCTGACAAAGGGGCAGATAGGACAAAGCTTTGAGCTGAGCCTTTCTGTGTGAACACCCCTTACCTCACCCTTCAGGCCTCCAGTCTCACTGCTTTCTATTTAAATTCACAGGGAGCACGGAAATGTGTCTGCCACCCACACAGGCAAGGGCAGTGTCGATGAGGTGAATTTCCCGTAACACAGGAAGAAGATACAGGGCGGGAAGGCCGAGAGTCTGTGCTGTGCACCGTGCAAGAATCGGGGAGCCATTTCCCAGTCACAGGAGTTTCTCATGATTTTGCAACTAATGTACCAGTCCCTGTGTGGGAAAGAACACATGCATGGCCTGGTCGTGAGTCACCTAATGGCTCTGGGACACTGGGCTTTCAGTGACCCTACTATGCATAGAGGAAGTCAAGCCTAGAGAGTCTTGTACCTCGATGCCTTAGCACTCATGGGAACCTACAGAACTCAGCTCCAGGCACAGGAGGTAGAGCCTAAAAACAGAGCAGACCGCCAGAGAAATTTCTAGAAGCATTCCATGCAGCCAGCCACCTCTGCAGCCTTCTGGAGCTTTTAATGGAGTCTAGCTCCAGAGGAGTGACCCAGAAACCAGGCCAGGTAAATGGGAGTGGGGGCAGGGGGCAAGGTCTCAGGAGGCTCACACCAGCCCCTGGATGCTGCACCTTGGCCTCACACAGGGAGCGGCTCACAAAGCACTCATGATATCCTCGTGTATGCTATACTGGTGAGTTGTCAAACGCCCCACAAAGAAACAAATTACAAGAGGCTGGCTTGTTTTAGCTTACAGTTTGAAGGGATACAGTCCATGATGTTGGGGAAGACATGGTGGAAGGATCATGGTTGCATTCACAGTCAACACCGAGGTAGATGTTCATATGGCTTTCTCCTTTTTGATCAGTCTAGGGCTGTAGCTCCTGGATATTCCCACCTTAATCTACAAACTTCCTCACAGACATGTCCAGAGGCTGGTCTCCTGGGGGATTCCAGGCCCCATCAAGCCGACAGTCAATATTAAACACTTTTGTGAGTGACCGACATCCTTGTAACTCCTTTTGGAATGTGCAGCCAGAGCTCCTCGCTTACACCCAAGGGCTAAGCAGATAATGGTTGCCTGCTACCATCTGATGCTGGGGTCTGTAGCTGAGAGTTCCCCCCTTCCTTGGAGCCTGCCTACATAAAGTTTCCACCCTGGCACCCGGGCATCTAATCAGATTTACAAGGTAGAAAGAATACAGTTCAGTCTTGTGTTGGTCTTATGCCCAGCAGCCGTTCTCAACCCTCCCAAATGCACCTTTATTTTGTGGGTAGATTCGGTCGGTTGGTCGGTTATTTTTTTGAGACAGAGTTTCTCTGTGTAGCCCTGGCTGTCCTGTAACTCACTGTGTCAACCAGGCTGGCCTCGAACTCACAGAGCTCCACCTGCCTCTGCTTCGGTAATTTTTTAAATGAATATTTGAGGCAGTGCTGAGATTAAAGGCATATTCCATGACCGTCTGGCAATTTCGTTGTGTTTGGAAGGGTTTTTGTTGTTGTTGTTGTTGTTTAAAACCACACTTATGTGTAGACATTAACGTTTGTCCTTTCTGTTTGGTCCTTATAATTATGCTTATTTTTCTTGTCTTACTGTGTCATCTAAAACCTCAAGTACTCTGTTAAGTAAAATTATACTGAAGGACACTTTTGTATTATGTCGGATGCCAAAAGGATATCTTCAGCATTCCACCATTAGGCATTTGCCAGAGAGTTCTGAAGGGCTGCTGGGTCTCCTCTGCATGCTTTTGTTTCTTTGTTAAAACTACTTCTTCCCATGAATAAATATTGATATTACACACTTTTTGAATTATTTAATACTTACTGAATTTATTTATGTCCCTCCCACTCTCCCACCCCACCCGTGTGTGTGTGTGTGTATGTGTGTGTGTGTGTGTGTGTGTGTGTGTGTGTGTGTGTGTGTGTGTGGCCAGAAAAGATGTTGAGTCCTCCGAAGCTGGAGTTCTAGATGCTGATGAGTGACCTTATGGAGGGGCTGGGAACTGAACTCGGGCCCCTGAAGTGCTGCCAGAGACCCTAACTATTGAGCCATCTCTCCAGCCCCCAACTTCTTAGAGCTTGAGATGGAACAATTATGTCTTTCTTTGTTGATTTGCTAATGTGATAAACCCACCAATGCCTCACACTGAACTCTGGTTGCATTCCTGCTCTCCTCAAACCACCCTTGCCTTCCAGGTAAAAGCCAGTCTTTCTCCTTTCCCTAGGATGCTGACTTTTGTTTATTAACATTTCACCCAGGGTTTTTTTTTTTTCCCTTCTGTGCTCATGAAATAAAGCTGTTTTTGTTGGTGAATGGCATATATTAGAAACTGACATTTAAAAAAAAAATGAGACAAGATTTTTTTGTGTATCACTGGCTGTCCTGAAACTTACTCTGTAGACCAGGCTGGCCTCAGACTCAGAGATCCACCTACCTGCCTTTGCCCCCCTCCCCCCTCCCCCCGGGTACTGGGATTAAAGGTGTGTCCTACCACCACCCACTGACATTTAAATTTTTAAATTAATATGTGACCTTAAAAACGTTAACGGGAATTGATGATAGCAAACGTCTTCCTTTCAAACCTTAACCCTGGATGCTTTCCGAGACAGGTGGCACACTGGCCTGGTATTTCAGTCCTGCCTCACATCCATTGATAATATTGATCTGCACAGTCCAAATGTTCTAGAGGCATCTCTTTGATCCTTAGGGTTAGGTCCTCAGTTTGGGTTGTCTATTAAAGCCCATGCGTTGGAGACTTTGTCCCCAGAGGACTGCAGGCGAGAGGTGGCGGAACCGTAGGAGACAGGGCTTAGGAGGTCGCTGGGTCATTGGGTGCACTTCTTTGAAGAGGCATGTGGTACCGGCCTCTCTTCTTCCCTTCGCTCCCAGCCAAGGTAAGCAATTTTGCCTCATCATGTGACTTCCTTCTTTGATGAATGATTTCACCACAAGCCCAAAGCAGTGGGCCAATCAGCCATACCTTCAAAACACCCCACACCCGGCCTCCCAGACCATGGGAAGTACCACTTACTTCCTGTGAGTCTGACATCTTTCAGCCTCACTAGTGGGCGACGTGTGTCCCCTTGGTGAATGGCTTCTTTTGTTAAGTGAAATGCCCTCAATGCCCTCCCACTGTCGCGTGGGTAGGAATTTCCCTCCTTTTCAAGGCTGCATACTATTCTACTGTCTTCATACACACACGTGCCGTGTTTGGGTTATGCAGACATCCTTTGGGGACTATTTGGATTTCTTCCACTGCTTGGTAAAAAAAAAAAAATGATGTTATAAGATGAATGTGCCGTGTCTCATCCAGTTTCCGCTCTTTTGTTTATTTATCCAGAGGTGGGTTATTTGATAATGTGTTAAGCATACTTTTAATTTTTTGAGATGCCTCTGTATTTCGTCCTCGGTTTCTAAGCCATTTACATTCCCACCAGCAACACACAGGGTCCCTGTATGGTATAAGTGTCCCCTATACCTGTGCAGTGTGAGTGTCCCCTGCCCCTGTCCCTGTCCCTGTGTAGTGTGAATGTCCCCTGTCCCATCCCTGTGTAGTGTGATTGTCCCCCATTCATATGCAGTGTAGTATGACTATCTCCTGTCCTCCTGTCCTGTGTTTTGTGAGTGTCCCCTGCCCCTGTCCCTGTCCCTGTGTAGTGTGAATGTTTCCTGCTTCCTGTGTAGTGAGTGTCCCCTGCCCCTGTCCCTGTCCCTGTGTAGTGTGAATGTTTCCTGCTTCCTGTGTAGTGAGCGTCCCCTGCCCCTGTCCCTATGTAGTATAACTGTCCCCTGCCCTGTCTCTGTGTGGTATGAGTGTCCCCTGCCCCGCCCCGTGTCCCTGCCCCCGTCCTGTGATTTGTGAGTGTCCCCTGCCCCGTCCCTGTCCCTGTGTAGTGTGAATGTCTCCTGCTCCCTGTGTAGTGAGTGTCCCCTGCCCCTGTCCCTATGTAGTGTAACTGTCTCCTGTCCTGTCTCTGTGTGGTATGAGTGTCCCCTCCCCCTTTCCCCTGCTCCCTGCCCCCTGTCCCTATGCAGTGTGAACATCCCCTGCCTCCTGCCCTTTTGTAGTATGGATGTCCCCTGTCCCTGTCCCTGTCCCTGTGTGGTGTGACTGTCCGCCGCCCCCTATCTCGGTGCAGTGTGAGCGTCCCGTGACCTTCTCCCAGGGCAGCTCCAAGGACCATGCTTGCACAGCCTCCTCTGGCTCCCAGGTCTCATTCTGTATCCCACTGCTGGGGATCCCCTCCGCTCTTCCGAGAGCCTGAGCGTCGTTGCAGAAATGCCACCTGGCCTTCCTAGATGTGTGTGGTGGGAGGAGTTTGGGGAGTACCTGACCCACAGTTCTTCGGAAGCAGGATGTCTTCTAACTCACGGACAAAGCTGAATAAACCTGACAGAGGAAGCACCGGAAGGAGGGCTGCAGGCTCTCCCCGCTCACAAACATGGACGCGGGCTCTTCAATAAAAGATTAGCAAATTGAATCCTGAGATATATTAAGTGAATATCCCACAATGGCCAGGTGGGGTGTGTTATTGGAAGGCAAGGACATTTCTATTTTCAGAGCTCGATTAATATAATTCATCATATTAATAGGCCAAAAGGGAAAAGCCAGAGATGATAAAAAGGCATTTGATAACATTCAGCATCCATTTTGTGGGAAAACCTCTCTTGGCAAAATAAAAATAGACACTTCTTTAGCATGCTAAGACAGCCTCATAGAAATAGCCCATCCTTGTAGGGCTGACCTGCTCTGCCTGGGACACTCTTTTGCTTGTTTGTGTGCATGTGTGTACTGTGGGCACGCATGCACGTGTGCAGTTGCGTACAGAAGCCAAGCAGAGTTCACCCTTGGTGCGGCTCCTCAGGTGTCATCCACATTGATTTTGTCGTTGTTGGACAGAGTTGCTCACTGGGACCTAGGCTTCACCGGTCACACCTGTCAGTAGGAGCTGGGGCTCCACTGGTCTTTGTTGTGAGCCTCCCCGAGCCTGAGTCACAGGATCCACACGTAAGTGCTGTGGATCAAACTCAGATTCTCTTGCGTTTTGTGACCGAGCCATCTCTCCAACCCTCTGAGACCTTCTGAAGGTAGCAGGAGTGCTCCAGCCACGGTTGGCCCAGGTTGAATGGGAAACCCTGTCCCCTACCATTCTGGCTCAGTTCACTGTGAGGGGCACACGTTTTGCCTTCCAAGTTCACAGTTTGGGCCCAGAGACACGAATTGTTGTGCTACAAATTAGACCGGATAGGATTTTAGAAAAAAAAGCAAAAGAAGAGGACACAAAGTCAGGTATAAGGAGGTTCTGGGACATCAGCTATCACCCCAGCTTTTAGGGGTGTCCCTAAAAGGTGCAGGGGACAGGGGACACTCACACCACACAGGGACAGAGTTCAGTGAGACCTTCCTAAAACTGCTCTCACGGGTCCCCCCCACCCATGCAGCATCTTTTATTATGAAACTGTGTCTCATATAGCCAAAAGTAGCCTTCAACATACTTTGTAGCTGAAGATGACCTGGAATTCTCTGGGCCCTCTGGATTCTACATGCCCAGAGCTGAGCTAACAGACGTGCAGTGCCATACCCAGTGAATGCAGTGAACGCAGTTCTGGTGATCAAGCCCAGGCCTTTGGTATGCCTGGCTAACACTCTGCCAAGAGAGCTACACCCCCAGTCACACAAACCATCCTTCCCAAGGTGACCTCCTGACCTGTTGACTTTGCCACAACTACATCATGGTGAAACCAGCATCCGAAACCAGGGCAGACTCGGATGTGTGTGGCCTGACCGACAGTTTGTCTTGGCTTCATTAGCTCTCCAGAACAAGTGCTACCAGCAATGGCTCCGTTCTGGTTTCAGGGGTCTCTGCACCCCTCGGGCTGCATCTCAGCTATTGTGGAATGTTAAAAAAAAAGTTGGTAGGTCTGAGGCTGGCACCGTACGTCATGTTTTGTCATAGACACTGTACACACTGCTTCTGTTCAGTCTGACAGCCGGAAAAAGTCACACAGGGCCACCTCACCACAAGGGGGTGTGACTTTCCAGGCAGCTCAGAAGGAGAAAATAGCAGATGGGAATTTTCTAGAAAATTCTATCGCACTCTGCCTTCTGCGGATGGGGTCAGGAGGAGCACCTCTGATTTGGGGTACTTCTGACAAGCCTGCTGCTGGGGGGAGGTGTTATCCACTAGTGGTAGCTGCTGAGAACAGAACAGGCTGGGGCTTGCCAAAGCAGGGAAGGCTGCATTTGGGCTCCTCTCTCTTCCAGACAAAGTGGACCAGCTTAAGAGGGCTAGCCTGGAACTTTAAAAAATTAAAAGATTGGGGAG
The DNA here is from genome assembly GCF_011064425.1 of Rattus rattus. Lineage (NCBI taxonomy): Eukaryota > Metazoa > Chordata > Mammalia > Rodentia > Muridae > Rattus > Rattus rattus. Next base: position 1,585,702 of record NC_046158.1, read on the forward strand.
AAAAAAGAGAACGGGAGAGGAAGAGAAAAATAAACAACTCCAATCCCAATCGGCCAGACACAAATAGCGACTTTTAATTATATAATCTACTTTTGATGAATTTATTTCTGACAGTTTTATAGGTTGACGAGAGAGTGCATTTTAGATGCAAAAAAAAAAAGCCCCATTATTCACTCCAAGCTCTTTGAGCATAAAAATTGTCAAATGATTTTAATACAGTTTTAAGTTTTATGTTTATTGTCAAGGAAAAAAAAAGTCCACAGCAATTACCGAGTTACATGCCCCTTAAATCTTTATGCTTCTGACAGCAAGAACAATAAAATATGTTTTTGCCCAAACCTTTTACCATTCAGATTGACGTGGCTTCTGCGACAGCTGTTTTTCTTCTATCTGAACACCGTTTATGAGAACGCTAACTCCGACCCATTTCCTCCATGGGGGTGGGGACGGAGTCCTCACTGTTCCACAGTACAGAAATTTCTAGGCAAGAAGCTCAGATCCAAAGATCTGATTCCGAGACGGAGAAGGCAGGAAAGCCAATGGGCAAATGCATACTTTTACACAGTCTTTGAGGCAACTTGGTGAGCTGTAGGGGATAGAGAGTAGGTATCAGTCATCTGTGTACGCCATTGGTTATGGATCAACCAATCAGAGGTCCCCAGAAAAGGCAGCTCACCTGTCTTCTGGTCCCCAGCAGTTAGAGGCTCGGGAAAGTTTCATAGCTGGGAAGCCATTGTTCTTTGCAAACTCAGGAAGTGGGAGGGGGCGGTGGGGGAAACACCAGCTGGGTTGTGATGGGAGGCAGGGAACCTGAAGAGGTGAGGTGTGAAGCGGAGGATTGGGGGGGGGGGGCCCTAGAGCAAAGTATGCCTCAGGCTTCAGGAATGTTTGCAGAGCATACCCTCCTCCTGCCATGTAGCCTCATGGAAGGCATGGACGGTTTAGGCGGGGGGGTGGGGGTGGGGGGGAGCTCACACCAGCTACCTGGCTGGAGCTCAGTCTAGATTGCTTTTAGAGGCTTTTAGGGACATATCTGACCTCTGGTTGCCTAGGTGAGGACTGACGGTGGTAGGCACAGTCAGCTGTCTCTGAAGCGGCAGCCTCGCACTTGAGAAGCACACTTGTCAGCAAAGGACAGCCTGCACCTCGGGAAGCCCAGAGCCTGCTGGGTGCGGCTGGCTGGCCCTGGCCATCCCTTCATTCCCCGGAGCTGAGCTCAGGTGCTCAGGTGTTTGTCCCCCAAACAATGGTGTTCTTTCCTGAGGAACATGCAGCTGCCATGCCACTTGCTCTGCAGCCCACCAAAGCCCTCACTGGTCGCTTCTCTGCTGGGGAAATGATGCTGCTACTCTTCCTCAGTAGATGGCCCTCAGCCCAGTCTGCTGGGCTAACAAGTAACTCTGCTCTTCCCCACGTCTGTCTCCAAACCCACAGTTCCCTCAGGTTGTTCAGTGGAGCTGGCCTCTTCAGAAGCAAGACTGGGCTGTAGAGAAAGTCACCACCCCTCTAAAGGGCATGCCAAGGTGCTTCCTCTTGGTACAGTCCCTTAGGAGGTGGGCCTTGCCAATGTGAAGTCATGCTTTGCATGGTGTTTGGGGTACAATGGTGTTTGGGGTGCAAAATGTCAAGCACACTCCGAGGGCTTGGGAAGAGGTTCTCCTAGAGTCCTGTCTTGGCACATCTGAAGACGCTGTTAACTACAACAGGCAGGTCCATGGCCTCTTCCTGACAGTCTGAGCTAACTTCCTCATCCGTCAGGGCTGGGATCATAGGCTCCTTCTCAGAGTCTTCATGGATTCTTCTGTCTTGCTCAGGGCACACATTGCTTGACAGCCCTTTGCCTAGTAGGAGCACTCAGCACAATTTTAGTAAAAATAATTGTGACTTCTGCTGATTTTCAATGCTTCCCCCCCCCGGCCCCCTTTAGACCCCAGGCTCAAAGCAGTAAACAAAACAGACTCTGGCCTTGTTGCCTATGACCCAGTGTTTTCTCTTCAGGGCCACACAGATCAGCTCTGGTTGTTTGCCACTTTGAGGACATTCAACTGACATGACTCAGTTAGATGGCCATGTCTGCTTACTCTCAATCTTAGGGTCACGGTAATGGCCCGTTTTGGTTACTGCTTTATCCAAAAGATGGCGTGGTGCCTAACAGATAATAGATCTCACTGACATTTGGATTGATGGATAGGGTGTATGTGCTGAATGAATGGGATGGATAGACGCATAGATGGATGAATCAATGGATGGATGGATATGATGAATGGGATGGATATATACATGAATGGGTGGATGTGTGAGTGAGTGAGTGAGTGAATGAGTGAATGAGTGAATGAGTGAATGGAATAGACAGATGGCAGGATGGATGCATAGATGATGGATCGATGGATGGATAGATATGATGAATGGGATGGATATATACATGAATAGATGGGTGTGTGCATGAATGAATGAATGGAATAGATGGCAGGATTGATACATGCATGAATGGATGGGATGCATGGATGAATGAATGGAATGGATGCATGGAGTAGGTGTATGCATGGAATAGATAGGATGGATGGATGGATGGATAGATGGATGGATGGATGGATGGATGGAATATGTACACGAACAGGTGGATGTATGGATGAATGAATGGAATAGATGGGTGGATGTGAGCATGAATAGATGTACTGGGTGAGTGGATTGAATATATAGGATGGATGATGCATGTGTGAATAGATAGTTGGATAGAATGGATTGGGAAGATTGGATGGATAGATGGGTGGGTAGATGGATGGATGGATGGATGGGTGGGTGGGTAGATGGGTGGGTGGGTGGATGGATAGATGGGTGGGTGGATGGATGGATGGATGGGTAGATGGATGGATGGATGGATGGGTGGATGCATCTCTCCTACATTCACAGCTTCCCTTGCAAGAAGACATGGCCGTATGATAGAGTCTTGACAACTGAATGTGTTTGAGAGGGCCAAACTTCCAGTGTTGATCCATGTGGTCCTAAGGAGAATACACCGAGTCCTAGGGAGGAGAAAAACTATAGTCAGAAGGCATTCGATTTGCTAAAGTCTGGTGGGCAGAATCCAGTTCCCTGGGCACAATCTCTTTACCGTGGTGACAAATCCCTGCTATTGAATTAATATACAGAATTATCCGGAATAATGGAGCCCAGTTGGTACATGCCTGTGACAGGTGCCACAGAAAGCAGGTCTAGTTGTTCTTTGCTTTCAGTGTCCCTCCTGGCTTATTATGAATGGGAAGAAGCCACATTCAAGCATTTGTTCCCAGACCTTCTCTCTCCTGAAGGAGCAAGCAGGCTGTGCAGGCTGGGCGACTCTAGGGCAGGAGGGTAAGCTAGCCTGGAGGAATTTGGACTCAATGTGTGTTCCAATCCTGACTTGTCTGTGACTCTGGGCTGTCACTTGAAGGTTCTGATACTGATGCCAGCCTCACAGAGATCCACCACCCTCAAGCTCCAGACTGCCAGCACTGGGTCAGGCCTCTGCAGTAGGAGCATCTGTAAAAAGGAGTCATTGTGATCATTATTGCTTTTCTTAGGTCCTGGTATCTCCACTGCAGGAAGCCCCTCACAGAAAGCATTTTGTCTCCTTCCATTTCCAAGCCAGACGGCCCCATTTTTCTCCGGCTCTCCACCGTCTGTGAGCTGCCCGGTGCCTATTACACAAACCCCAATGCATCTTGGAAGTGAGCAGCTAATTATGTTCCAGGAAGTTATAGATCTGGAGTTTCCCCGGTGCCAGCGGCAATCGCCTGCCCCAGCTCTCATTTCACAGAGAAACCTTCCAGGGCCTGATGGAGGCTGTAATTGGGAGCCCCCTCTCAGCCCCAGGGACCCGTGGGGGTGTGCCCTCTGCACCTAGGGAAGTCCCTAGACCTTCACCTTCTCAGTGCAACCTTTACAGCCTGGCCCTCTTTCTCTGCAGAGAATGTTGGTGTCCAGAGAGCTGTCTGTAGTAGGCTAGGGAGGCAGACAGGAGCTCAGATGTCCAGAGCCAAAACCAATGGGAAATGTCCCTCCCTCCCAGCAAAAATCTGGTTGGTACTGAAATCGTTTTGTCCCTGCTAAGCCACTGAATATCTTGTGTTAGATAAAGGATGGGACCCACCTTCCCACCCCAATGCTAATCCATCCTGATTGTCTCATCTCTGCTCCACTGCAGTCAGAAAACCCCTCCCAGGGCTGTCCCCAGGGAAACCACTTCCTCCCTCTACAGTGTCTTTCCCAATCCAGTTCAGGGAGCAGAGATAGAGGGAAGGATACAAAGTGCCCAGGGTTTATTCCCCCCTAAACCCACAACATGAGCACCTTTCTAAATCAGGCGCCTGGCTGAATTCTACCTAATCCAGGCACCATTTTACCATCTCCTGAGAGATGATGTTGTCCATCCAACACCTCCTCAAAGACAGCTGATGACCTAGACTTGAACCAAGTGAGGCAGGAGCCATGGCTGTTGACTCAGTCCTTAGCACCAAGTACAGTTTAAAGAGGTCGTTTAGTAAACACTCCTCCTGATGGCCAAGGTGAAAGTGGGAGGTGATGGCAGTGCAGCCCAGGGCTGTGAGCATGCAGTAGATGCCACCAGGGGGAGGACAGATTAAATCTGATCTCTTCTGGTGACCATACCCTGAGGTGGCACTGGAGTGAGTCTGTGAAGCTGGGGCAAGAGACAAACATCTGGGTGTCTAGGTGGAACCAGGGCCAGGATAGACCTACTGTGTGGCATATCTTGAGAGGATGACTGCCTTACACCCTAATTCAGCCATGCCCCCCTCACATCACCTCCCACTGGGTCTCTTGTCCCGGATCTCTTTTGTCACATTAAGAGCCATTTCCGAGGCATGAATAGCCCACGCCTGTTTTGATTTGTGTCTTGTCTGGTCTGAATAGATAAGCCCCCATTCGTATGTTGAATCAATTGACCTTATCTTAATAGATACAGAGTCTAGGATAAAGAAGGCGATAGTTCTGATAATTTCTGACGAGTGGGAATTTACCCAGCATGCTCTCTCCTAGGGGAGCCTCACTTTATGAGCTATCTTGACAATTCTGAGTGAGCTCCCAGCCACCACATGCAGAGGTAATAAGGACAGACAGAGCCTGTGGGGACTTTGCACAGAGATGAGAAGATACTTTCTTCAATAGCATGTTTTAACCACTCCATGAAGGGGTGAAGTAAATGGATTGAGGAAGGCAATTCCCCAGGCCTGGCTTGGTCTGGGCTGAGCTCCCCATTGAGAGTTATCTGCCTGTTCAAGGGGACTACTGCTACATATCGAGGATCCACAGGAGAGGGATGCACTCTCAGATGTGACAAGAGGTCTGAGAGGAACAATTGAAGCCAAGGACTCTGGAGGGCTTAGTCTGTGGTCCCCTGGCTGTGTTCTTCCTGGGTTCACTGTGGAGTCAAACATTGTAGCAAGGAAGGAGCTTTGTTGCAACAGACAGGAGGAAAGAAAGAAATACAGGAAGAGGCCAGGGTAAGATGGGACATCCTCAGCGACTTCCTTCACTCAGATAGGTTCTACTTCCTACTTTTTATCACCTCCTCATAATGCCATCATGCTATCAATGTAGCAAGAGATCAATCTATGGAATGCACCAGAGCCTTGAGGACTTGGTCACTTCTCAAAGCCCATCAGCTGGCAAGTTAACCTCCAATACATAAGCATTTAGAAGGAATACTTAATAGTCATATGGTAAGAGTCAGCTAGCTATCTAGCCTCCTACCCACCCACCCATCCATCCATCCACCCACCCACCCATCCATCTATCCATCCACCCACCAACCCATCCACCCACCCACCCACCCACCCATCCACCCTCCCACCCCTCCATCTATCATCCATCCATCCACCCATCCACCCATCCAACCACCCACCCATTCATCTACCCATCCATCCATCCACCCATCTACCCACCCATCCACCCACCACCCATCCACCACCCACCCATCCATCCCTCCATCCACCCTTCCACCCACCCACCCATCCATCCACTCACCCACCCACTCATCCATCCACCCACCCATCCACCCATGCACCCGCCCATCTATCCACCCACCCATCTACCCATCCATCCACCCATGCACCCGCCCATCCATCCATCCACCCACTCACCCATCCATCTACCCACCCATCCATCCATCCATCCACCCATTCATCCATCCATCCACCCATCCATCCATCCATTTATGTACACACTCATCTGTCCATTTATCCACCCACCCATCCACCCACCATCAGTCTACTTGCCCACAACACCAATCTATTCATCCATCCATCATCCATTATCCATCTACCTACCTGCCCTTCTATCCATCCACTCAAGCATTCATCTATTAACCTTCATCTGCCTTCTATTTGTCTACCCACTAATCCATCTGTCTATATACCTACTTATCATCTATCTTACCATTTATCCATCCATTTGCCTACCTAGCCATGCATCCATGCACACATCAATCCATCCATGCACTCACTATCTATCCATCCACTCGTCTAACCCTTAACTTACCCATTCATCCTCCCCTCTACCCATTTACTTATCCATCATCTATTATTTACCTTTTATCTATCCACCTACCCACTCATTCATCTATTCACCCATCCATCCATCCATCTACCCACCCACCCACTCACTCACCCATCCATCAATCCATCCACCTACGTACTCATTCACTCACTCATTTGTTTGCCCACCTATCTCCATGTCTGACCATCCGCTTTCTCAGTCACCCGTGCGTGGCTCCATCCACTCATTTAACCATTTACGTGCCCATTTATCTACTCATTCATCCATCCACTTACCCTCATATGTATCCATCCACCTAATCACCCATCCATGCATCCACCCATCTGTTTGCCTATCTATCTATCTATCTATCTATCTATCTATCTATCTATCTATCTATCTATCCATCCATCTATACATACATACATACATACATACATACATACATACATACACACATACATACAGATTCATCTATCCAGACAATGGCTTCTTCAAGCCCAGCCTTATATAAGGTATAGTGATACGTGTAGAACTATGGAGAGAAACACAGCCATGTCTCTGCCCCTAGCAAACTTCTGTTTCAAGAGAAAAATTAATAAAGCCCATGGATCTTGCAAGAGCAAAAGGACCAACTTCTAGGAGGTGTTGACAATGCTTTCTTTGTGCCCTGGAGCTTAGTTCATCCAGGCCCCGCCCCAGTGCTTCATGCAGACTCTGGGTGGTCTGGGGTCCCCTGGGAACCTATACTATCTACAGAAAGTTGGTCAGAAAAGGCTAGGTGACTGAATAGGTGGGAGGAAAATGGATGGGTAGACAGACAGATGATATGACAGATGAACTACAAGACTGAAGGCCTGTCCAGAATGCTGTGAGCTGGAACTGGTGCTCTGGAACCCCTCTGTCCTTAGCCAGCTGTAAGTCACCCTGCAGTGCTACTGGTCTGTGAATCCAGGGCTTAGCCACCCTGCCCTGTCAGGCCTTTTTATTGTGACGACCAGAGAACTGAGCTCATAACAGGGCCCGTGGCCACTCCTGCTCCCAAGCTGAGTGGGTCTCTAGGCCTCTCTGGCCCCTCTGATGGTGCCTCCCGCCCCTTTCTAATGGGGAGATCGATCTCCTGGATGGAGAAGCTGGGATCAATAGAGGAGTTGATTAGTTCTGCGTTCTCACCGTCATCTGTTTCCAGCGAGATGGTGTCACAGAAAGGGCATGGACCCAGAGCCAGCAGCTGGGCTGTGTCTGGCCTTGCCACCCACACTCGCAGCCAACCGCTTCCCCCTTCCTCATCCTTCTGACCTGGAAAATGGGGTTGCTCTTGTTGCTCAGCAAGCTCTGAGACCCTGAGTGCCAGGCACTGGGTTTGGAAGAGACGGAGGATGGATGTAGTTGAGGGGAGAAGGACCTGGCCACGCCTGTCCTGGGTTTTGATGAGATCACAGCCTCTGGAAGGCCGGGAGGGAAACCCAGGCCATTCTTTTCCATGTTGGTGTCTCGAAGGCTCCATAGCCTTGTGAGCCTGTGCAGCAGGTGGGTACACTGGGTTGAACAAGGGGATGTACATTCTGGGGGTCCTGCCCATGCTAGAGAACACATGGGACTTTGGACCTCCACCCGTGTCCCTGGAAGAGTCAGCTCTGGGGTGCGAGTTCATCAGGGTGAGAATCAAGGCATAAGAACCTCCATGCTCTACCACAGTATAGAGGATCTTGAAAGAGTCAAGGCTTCCTGGGCCTCTTTGGTTATTTCAATGGAAACTTGTCAAATTATTCCGGTCATAAGCCTAATCCTGACTATATATATATAATATAAATATATAATATAAATATATTATATAAATATATAATATATATATAAATATATATAAAAGACCAGTAGGAAAAGTTTAAGGTCCTTCTTAACTCTGTCACCTGGAGATAGCCACCCTGCATAGCGTTCCTCCTTCCCTAGTTTCTAAGTGACAATAATAAAACAATCGCTCTCAATGCTTTCTTGCTCGCCCCATGGCTCTTCAAGTGGACCTGGCCTGGCTCTGTCAGCCTGAGTTCTCCGCCATCTCTGCCACGTCCTGCTGATCTTCACAGGTGCGTGCAGTGTGCTCCTTGCCATCGACGACGCCATGCCACCTTGCCTTTACTCCCACCCCCTCCAACACCAGGCTGGGTGAAAGGCTACAGAGGGGCCCAGATAGTTGGTGAGCATCAACAGCTGTGGCCTCGGAGATAACAGACAGGGTCCGGAACAGTCTCTCAGAGCGGCTGCCCTGAAAGCCGGCTTTATAAGAATGGCGGGGGCGCTAGCATGCCTTGATACATCACATTCCTGAGTGCAGGGCCTGTGGAAGATTAGCTCCCCACCAACGGGATCACTTAAGGAAAGAGCCTCAGAGAGGAACTTCGTTTGCTCAAGGTCACACAGCAGCAAGCCACAGGTCAGCCAGAGCCTTCTGTGAGGCCGTTATGTGTCTGCGACCCTCAGTGGGCTGCTAAGGTGAGAGGGGTTTACTCTGCCCTCAGTTAGACTTTGATTGGAGCAGAGACTGGGACCACAGAGGTCTGTGTCGTAGGATGAAAAGTAATAAAAAATGGTGGGTATTTCTGGGGCCTAAGTACTCCATGGCTAAAGGGAGGTGGGTTTGTCATAATGCTAAATATTAAAAAGCTATCGGCATCAGTAAACTTAGCCTCTGCTTCGGGAAGGTGCTTGATGGGGCGCCCATCCTCACCAACACCTGGGCTCACCAGCTTGCCCCCGTCACCGAAACATTCACAAACACAAGCTCAAAGATGCACTGGAACCTGCTCACCCTCGCCGTCACACACGTGCAAGTACTTGCACACCCCCACACTTGCACACTGTCTACTCACGTGGCTGCATTCCTGCATGCCCCGCATTGCACATTCGAAGGCTTGCACACCGGTGTGCTTGCACACTCGGTTTCAACCATCCCTTTCCTGTCTCCTCCCATTTACTCTGGCTCTCTTGCCACACCTGTCTTCCCATTTTATCTCGGTCTTTCCTTCCTTTTTGCCATCTCCCTCCTTCTCTCCCTCCTCCGCCCACGCATCTCTGACTCTTTGTGTCTTTCTCTCTATGTCTTTCCTGCTGCTCTCCCACCATAGCCTGCACCTCTTTCCTGGGCCCAGGACCAGGACTCTCCCTGTCTGGGGATCCACTAGGATGGGTGCAGCTGGCGGGGGAGGGGGCGGGAGGGGGCGGGGGGCGGGGCGCACCAGCCCCTCCCTCTTTGGGAGAGGTGCCTCTCTCTTCCCCACGGCCGTGTGGGTGCCAGTGATTTCACCTGCCTTTGGATATGAAGCCCAAATTGCACATCAAAAGGATAATGCATCTTTAAGCTGTTACAACGACTTCTCAATTTTTCATTTCCTGTCAGGGTGGGAGCTGCAGGGGGCAGGGCGGCCGCTGAGCCTGTCTCCTGCCAGCCAAGTGTCTGCCTGGATTTGAGCAGTAGGAAACCCAGGGGTGATAAATCGCTATTTCTAAGTAAATTTCATGCATTTGCCCTTTGGTTAAAGTCTCCCCTCTCAGCACTTTCCCTGTGCACACAGCCCGACTAATAACGCACCGTGCAAGCTCTCTCCGCTGTGACAACTGATTGCACTTTGAAGTAATAATGGCTGATTTAATAATTGGTATAATTTTTCACTAGTACCTGAATGTCATCGACGCACAAAATAAGCTACCTGGGCCCATAGCTGCAGCTCTTTCCGTTCTCAGGGAGATCAATAATGCATTAAACCCCCAACCCAGGACCCCAAGGGGCCAGGTCCAGGGGAGGTGGGGAAAGGCTGCAACCAGGATGGGTGGGGTCATGCTACAGCACCTGGAGGGCAGAAAGGCTGGACAAGAATAAACTGAGCTCCCAATCACACTCTGACTGGAGAAGCAGAGATGGACAGGAATCCTCGACCAAGACCAGCTCACCTTCCAGGTCCCACGTCAACAGCTCTCTACCCTGAAAGGTGCTGGAATGCTAAAGACCCAGGAAAACTCACCCCCAAACGGAAGCCTCCATCCACGCTAATTGTGCACTGTGCCTATGTGCACATATACACGTGGAAATCCAGTCAGACCCCCTCATTCATTGTTCCTTATTGTGAGGGGCCTGGTTTCCTGAGATGTCATCTGCTTTACTGGGAACAGAGTGGTCAGAAAGAGCCACAGGGTCCCTCTGGCTACATACGTGTCGTTGGCTGTCCTGGTGCTACATAAGATGCATGTAGCCATTAGTATTCATATGTGTGTGTTGCTTGGAAAAGGTCAGGGTAGAGGAGACTCTCTCTGCCTGCCTTGGCCCCGAGAGCCTACTTCTTGCTAAAGCCAATACCCTTCATCCACACGGATCCACACGGATCCACACGGATCCACCACTATGGTCTTCTTAATGGGAAGATCGCTCTTCATGGTTTCTTCTCTGCCCAGGGTATCCTTCCACATCTGCCTGGCTAGAGCACTACCCAAAGAGAAGGCACAGACTCCACAGCTGCCTCTCTTCCTGTCCTCAGAGTCCTCACATACTCTGGGCCTATGGCCATATCTGAAAGGAGGTCTTGGGAGACGGGGGCTCTCAGATCATGCGAAGATGTAGACGTGGGATGAATGTTTGTATCATCTTTACTGCTCCTTCTTGGTCCTGGATGGATTGCACTGGAAATGGGGTGTGTGTCTGTGTGTGTGTGTGTGTATGTTATGCTTATACGTGGGATGTGGTACAAGTCCAAGCATGTGTGCGTGCCTGTGGAAGCCAGAGGAGGGTATCAGGAGTCCTGCTCCGTCGTTGTATGCCTTATTCCCTTAAGACAGACTCTCTCACTGAAGCTGGAGCTAGGCTGGTGGCCGGTTGACACCCGTCTTCATCTCCAGCAATGTTGGGATTCCAGATGCACACGCAACCCCAATCAGCGATTTACGTAGGTTCTGGAGTTTTGAACTCGGGTCCTCACGCTTGCAAAGCAAGCACCCTTACCCACTGAGCCATCTTCACTGCCTGCGAATACATTTATTCAGGTCTGGAGGTCTGGGACGGAGATGAGCCACGGCACTGAGTCAGTGAGCAGTCAAACCTCTCACATGGAAAGGTCAATTCTACCCGTACAGAGAAGTCACACTTCAGGGTGATGCCCAGACTATCTCCTCCTGAGGTGTTCCAGGGTTTCACAGGCATCACAAGGGCGTGGAGTCCTTGTCCTGGCCACAGCTGGGCCAGTGAGGCCCTGGCTAGTCACCTCCCCAAGCGCCCCCTTCCCCCCTCCCCTCCCGTGTCTGGCTGTGAACCAGGAAATGGATTTCAACTTCACCTCCTCCCCAGATAGATCAAACATCTTAAGTGAGATTATTCACGGCCCTCCATTGTTTCTAACTCATTTCCTATTTTCCAGTTGAAGAACCTGCCAGAAGCGCTCGGTGGCAGAGATTAAAACAATTTCAGAAGCAGGCACCCAGTGCTTCTCTTTGGATGGTAAGCAAATTGGATGTCTGTGAGAGGCAGGCAAATTTTATTATCAACACACAGTTTGCTACTTAAGTATCCTTAAGACCCCGGGTACTGAAGAGTCCTCAGCAGGAGGGCTCCTGGGGGGGGGCCCAAGATGAGGGGAGGGAGGAGACCCCCAGCCGGGCCCCTTCAGGCCCAGGCACAGCAGGGAGCTGTCAGACCCTCAGGAGCAGACAAACCCACCCGTGTCATTTTCTTCCCCAACTAGGCGCCAGCTTGGCTCTCGGAATGCATTTCTCTGAGTTCTTTGACCTGTTCGCCCACAGAGACACTGACTAAGAGAAGGAAGGCGCGTGTGTGATCTCACACAGCAAATACAGTGAGTCAGAAATAGAACTCGACCCTCTCACTCATTGCAGCGGGCTGATCGCAGAAACGCTGATTCATCATCTCCCTGTAGCAAGAGAGTGGCAGAGGAGACGGCTCTGGAGGAGGGCCCCTTGTCCCAGCCAAGGATGTCCTTGACTAGCTCTCCAAACCTGTGACGGAAATCAGTTACCTCTGACCCGACCCTCAGTGGAATGCCGATAAACAACCGTTTTAAGCAATAGTAAATGACTGAACAGGGGCGATTTGTTACACGGCTGTAGCTATCTGATGCAGCAGCCATCGGTGTCAGTCTACAGAACGGGAGGTGCAGGTCTACATTCCCTGCACTTGTTCCTGAACCCACACTGACTCTGGCCTGTTAGAAGACGGAGGCTTTGGCTGCTGGTTGTTGCCTGCCTAAGGAATGGCGAAGAAATGCGTGTTACCTTCACATCCCAGGGCTGCCCTGACTTTTCTGTGAGGTTGGTTCCCTCCCACCAGATTCCTCCACTAACGAGGAGTGTATGGGCCACATGCTCCTCCAGGACTGTGGGGTAGCACCCTCAGCTCAATCTTGTGAGGGAGGCATTGCTTCACATCCTACGGGGGCTGGGACAGGCTCAGCAATGTGTCCCTATAAACAGCAGGTGTGGAGTTGGGACTCCACTGCATCCAGGGTGACCTGTATCTGAATCTACATTTTGACAAAAGAACTTTGCCCAGAGTCTGAGTGAAGGGACACAGAGACCCTCAGGCAAGTTCTCCTTGATGATGGCCTAACTCAGAGCCCGTTCATGTCACAGTCCCTATCTGGATCCCAGTGGGACACATTCTGGTCTTCAGACTACCCAGGAGAACTACCCGGGACTACCCAGAATCCACTGGGCTCTGATGTGACCTCACCTTAGGAGGCCTCTTCCTCCTGGCTATCAGCAATAGGAGTCTCCTATTGCACATGGACCCAGGATCACGGTGGTATCTCCTGGGCATTGCAGGCTTGGATGGCATAACTGAGGCAGGAGGGCCTGGTCTGGTGTGTACAGAGCTGGAGGCAATCAGTGGGGCAGGTGGGGGCAGAGAAAGCAGATGCCTATTGGAGCTGTACCTAGACAGGTATTGTTCTGACCCTTGTTATACAGACGGGTCCCTGGTACGACAGCTACCCTTTCTCTCCTCAAGGACTTCACTGGGACTCTGTTGGGTCACAGAGCCCAGAGCTTGACACTTTGTGGTGGTTCCAGCTTCTGAACTGGCCCCTGTGATTCTCCAGCCTTTCCCAGCTGCTCCCAGAGGTGGAGAGCAAATGTTTGGGACTCTTCCCCAGCTCAGCAACAACCCATGGGGCTCTAGACATGCATGGTGCCAAGGAAGAGCTGACTAACAAGATCTCTCAGCTAGAGCACAGGCTAGCAAGATCTCAGCTAGAGCACAGGCTAGCAAGATCTCAGCTAGAGCACAGGCTAGCAAGATCTCAGCTAGAGCACAGGCTAGCAAGATCTCAGCTAGAGCACAGGCTAGCAAGATCTCAGAGCACAGGCTAGCATCTTTCTCTCAGCTAGATACAGGCTAGCACAAGATCTCAGCCAGAGCACAGGCTAGCAAGATCTCAGCTAGAGCACAGGCTAGCAAGATCTCAGCTAGAGCACAGGCTAGCAAGATCTCAGCTAGAGCACAGGCTAGCAAGATCTCAGCTAGAGCACAGGCTAGCAAGATCTCAGCTAGAGCACAGGCTAGCAATCTTTCTCTCAGCTAGAGCACAGGCTAGCAATCTTTCTCTCAGCTAGAGTACAGGCTAGCACTCTTTCTCTTAGCCAGAGCACAGGCTAGCAAGATCTCAGCTAGAGCATAGGCTAGTAAGATCTCAGCTAGAGCACAGGCTAGCAATCTTTCTCTCAGCTAGAGCATAGGCCAGTTCTGGCTTTCACCTTTCCCTGAGTGCAGAGGAACTGGCTCCATCATGAGCCAAGGAGAACAAGGAGTGATTATGACACAAATTCTCAGGTGCAGCGGGGGTGGGGTGTATCTTAGCTGCATGCCAGAGCGTCAGTGTGCCCCTGTGTCCCCGGCTGTGAGAGCAGGCTGAGGTACATCTCTCACTCCCAGGACTGTGAGTGTGAACTGGGACGGTGTCCAGTCTTAGTCCATGAATTTGGTTTCTAATATTGCTGTCCAGGAGCTGGTAGGACAGGGGACAGCATGCTTGAGCCAAGAGGGCCCCGGGACAAAGCAGCAAGGAGCTGGGAGGCCCCAATGTGAGTGAGCATTGTGACCCTGGCTGCCTGTATTGCCAGTGTTTTCTTCCCCAGTCTTAAGACTGGAGGCTTCCTTGAGCAGGGACAGGTTAGGCATCTCTATGCCAGCCACTCAGCATGTCCTGAGAGGAAGCTGTTTGTGATACACTCAAAGGGCGAGGGGTATATCCCATGAGAATGGGAAGCTGGCACCTGTGACAGGAGAGGGCTGGGCCATCCTCTGAGAGGCGGGAATTCAAGATCATGATATAATCACAACTGAGTCACGATGCCATGCACAGCTGCATGTGTGCCATGTCTAGACTTCCCCACACCTACTCCCTATGATCAGACTGACCCTGAAGCACAAGAACAGGGAGGAACTGCCCCCAATACCCGGGGTGGGTAACAAGGACTTGCCTCTGCTCTCTGCTCTGCCTGACCCCAATGCCAAGGCTCTCTCTCTTCAACAGATCTTTCCACGAATACCCCCCCCAAGCCCTGATTGAGGGTATAGTGCCAATATGGCCTCCACCGGAGACTAAACAAATCCTCTGCCACCCTGTATAAAAATATTTATACAGTAACAAAATGAGTAAGTATGTCTTCGGAATGTCTAGACAGAGGCCCATGCCCAGCGGTCCTGACGAAAGTGACAAAAGACCACGCTGTCCTGGATTGTTCCTAGCACATGTCAGACTCCCCGGAGAGAAGCCACCACTGTAAGTTTCAAGGCTCCCCCGCCGGGGCCAGCTGTGTCCAAACTTTAAGTGCTTGTACTGGCTAGTTTTATTAAACTAGTGGTTTAGCTGGTTGGTTACCTTGGTACAATGTAGGCAAGCCTGTAGGGCATTTTCGTAATTAATGATTGATGGGGGAGGGCCCAGCCCACTGTGGGTGGTGCAATCCCTAGGCTTTGGCCCTGGGTTCTCTAAGAAAACAGGCTGAGCAAGCCCTGGGGAAGTAAGACAGTAAGCGGCACCTGTCCGTGGTCTCTGCAATCAGCTCCTGTCTGCAGGTTCCTGCCCTGTTTGAGGTCCTGTCCTTTCTTCAGTGATGGACAGTGATGTGGAGCAGAAGCTAAATAAACCCTTTCCTCCCCGAGTTGCTTTGGCCATGGTGTTCCATCACAGCATTAGTAAGGTATCTAAGACTGACTGTCTTGCCTATCCCAAGGGCTTCCATCCTCACATCAGCTTAGACCTGCTTTCGTCTGGATTTAATTGAAACCCTCTCATGAGGTGCTGTGTCCCTTTGTTGTAGGCTGACCTCCTACAGGCTCTCCCGAGTCCCTGTGCCTCTGAGTGCCTAGCCAAGTTTCCTTGACCAACCACTGGACTAATGACCAGCCAGGCGTGGGCAGTCCTGAGAGGCAGGATCTCAGCACCGCCTGGGTTCTGAGGCCTGGCCAGAGAGGCACCGGTGCAGACATGGATGGAATGCTAGGCCCCTTTTGAACCTCACGCTTGCTGGGAAGGTGGGGTGACTTCATCTCTCGACTTCCCAGGCGGTTCCCTTAGCAACGGGGCCTCACTGTGACAGCCGCCTCTGCAGACAGTCTGCTTTCCAGAGGGGGCTCTTTACCCCATAGCCTTTCACTCATTAAGTGAGAGTCACTGCAGGGGTGTGAAGCCCAGGCTCTCATAGAGCCAGAGCTATACCCACAGCCCAGCCTACCCAGGCTGCCATTGAAGCCAGCATCCCACAGACTGATCCTGTCCCTACAGGTCTGATCTGGTGTCTGCCTCCCACCACACACCTTGTGGCTCCCACTGAATGGAAGCTGGCCTCTAACTCCATCCTCTGCCCCGCCCCCTGCTTTTTCTACCTCCTAACTTTTCCCTCCAGCACACCTGCGACCCACCTGCCTTTCACCCTCGCATTAGCAGTTAAAGTGTCGGTGCTGACATTTGATGTTCTTAATATAGGCCTTGGTGACAGAGGAACAAGAGCACAGAGTTTGCGCACTGTTGGGGAGGGGACTCCTCCCCCGAATCCCTGTCCTGAGCACGGAAACTTCCCCTCCCACAGTGTGGGGAGGGCTTCAACAGGTCCCATAGACTGTGTGGTGTGTGATGGCTTTACTTCCTTTCTGTAGCCTTCTTTCTCCAGATGACCAAGAACGATGCCCATAAAACCTACTATCATGGATCAGGTTCATCGAGTGCCCCCATCGTGCCCTGCCCAGGGAGCTTGTACCCCCAAGTTGGTGTTAGCATGCAGCTGGCAGTTGCCCTACTTCACAGGTTAGAAAAAGGAGCCTCAGACGTGCTTAAGGCTACCTAACACGGTTAGAGCCGGGAGTATGAAGATGAGCTGAACATGTGCGGTGTGTGATTGGCTGGAAAGGAAGAGGGGTGGGTCACTGGGAAAGTAGGGGAGGGGCATCTTGGAGGGCGCTGAGTGGGTGGAGACAAAGACACAATAGAGTAGTAGGGCAGGAAAGGAAAGTCCTGGGTCATTACACTGGAGCGTCTCAAGAGGAGGGGTGGGGGTTAAAGCGCCTGGGAATCGGAAGGACACATGGGTCACATGTCTTAACAACACTGTTGGCGACCAGGAAAGGCACAGTTTGGTGAAGGGATATAAGTAGACACTAAGTCTTCTAAGCAGTGGGCAAAGGTATTGAGAGAAAAGGGCCTTCAGGGAGGTCATTCCCTTGGGAATTCTGAACCTGGGGTCCCATAGGGAGGAATGGATAAGTGAACGATTTCTATCTGCTTGGTCTGTAGGCACAGAGCGTGTTGATGAGAGGCACCAGGACAGGACAGGGACTTGAGTCTGGTCCTGGTCTGGTTAGCTGGGGCAGGAGAAAGTTCCACCTCTTACCCTCCAAGAGGAGGCAGGATGAAGCGTAATTGGAAGAGCTGTGGCTTTAGTAGTCCAGGGGAAGGAGGTGGGAGGGGTTGAGGAGCACAGAAGAAGTCGGAGTGTTTGGGACCTCTTTGTCACCTAGACACATACCCTAAGAAAGACAATTGAAAAGATACAAAGTTTGGTTTGGACACAGTTCAGCCTGTGCCCGGCTGGCGTCCATTGCTTTAGTCTGGAGGGTTTGGGGGGATGGGAGCAGGATACCGTGCCAAGCCCCTAGGATAGAGGAGGTTGCTCAATTCATGGGGGCCAGCAAGCGCTGGGGGTGGGGTGGAGTGTTGTAGGGTCACAATATAATCGGCAAAGACTCACCCCTAATGGCCTACCTCCTCCAAATAGACTCCACCTTCTAAAGGTTCATCCACCTATCAATAGCGCCACCAGCTGGGGACCAGATGAACAACACCGGAACTCTGGGGAACCCAGTTCAGACCTGACTGTATTCACGGGGAGGACTGACAGGGAAGTAGGACTTGGAGGAACAGAGCTGGGCAATGAGGTGAGTCACAGAATCAGGTGATCTTGCCATCCTTTTGTAATGGGCACTACTCCACCCTTCCCCATCAAACATGTACCTTGTGGAATGTGTCACAGGCGCTCTCAGAGGTACTGAGAAAGAGGTCATGCCCATTGCAACCGATCCTGTGTGTGTGTGTGTACGTGTGTGCGCGTGCGTGTGTGTGTGCATGTATGTGGGTGTGTGTGCGTGTGTGCCCGCATGTGTATGCGTGTGTGCGCTTATGCGCCCACGTGTATGCACATGTGTGTGTGTGTGTGCGCATGTGTGTCTGCGTCTGTGCGTGTGGGCCTGCGTGTATGCGTGTGTGCGTGCGTGTGCACCCGCGTGTGTATGCGTGTGTGAGCATGTGCGCCCTGCGTGTGTGATAGCATGTGTGCGTGTCGCCAGGCGTGTGTGTGTGTGTGTGTGTGTGTGTGTGCGTGCACATTTTCCAATTTTTCTTTTTGTTATTTTGTTTTTTTATGTTCTTCCCTGAAGATCATCTCACAGTTGAGGCCATGTGTCTCTTTATAAATTCCACATCTAGTGACATCACATCAGCAGCTGAAGATCTGCTGTGATGGGAGTATTTACACCACAGAAACTGCCCAGAGCTCCTTATCAGGGTTGCTTCCCCTGGGAAAACTGGTTGCTCAGTACTGCTCCTCATGTCTCAGAAAGCTTGCCTTGGTTAATGCAGAAAGAAATTTATACATATATTATATTACCGTATGTATGTATGTATGTATGTATGTATGTATGTATGTGGTAAGATCAAAAGAAAGTAAAGGGGGAAATCACATTATGTGATTATTTACCTAGGAAATTTGAAAGAACAAGCAGGAACTATTACAATTAATCAGGAATTCAGTAAATGCTGACTTAAAAGAAATATTCAAAAAAATCAATGGCTTTACTGTGTACCTACATTAATCACCCGGAATGTATGATGGGAAAAGATGACATTCACAATAGCCACAAAGACAGAAATATCCAACAACAAGCTCAGTCATAAATGTGTGAGGCTAAAACTTCACATGAAAATGAGAATTGACTACATAGAAACACGGCCGGCTGGGCCGGTGGAGAAGAAGATTAAAAATTGTCAATTCCATTAAGATTAATCCATACGTTTAATTCAGTTCCAATGAAATCCCAAATGTATTTTCTTGCAACATCAGTTCATTGGGAGTTATAAATAGACAAGAACGGCTAAGAACATCTTAATAAATGAAATTGATCAGGGCGGGAGGAGCTTCTAAGGTCAGATATTTAAATGCAGGTGTCGAGGCGTCCCGTTGCCCACTGTACAAGCTGTTTTAAAATAACTCTCATCCACAGAATAAGTGAGTAAACATCAGGGTTGCAGCTTAGCTGTTAGAACACTTGGGCACACTCATCAAGCTGCGCGACACAAAAGCTGGATCTGGTGGGGCACACCTGTCACCCCAGCACTTGAGAGGCAGAGGTAGGTGAATTAGGAGTTTAAGGTCATCTTTAGCTACATATGGAGTTCAGGGCCAGTTTGATCTATGAGACCCTGTCTCAAAAGGCAAACAAAAGTGAGCAAACACACACTCACACACACTAACACACCAACACACTAACACATGCGTATAAATATACACTCACATGCACATACACTCACACATACTTACACTCAGTCACACAGATACACACTCACACACATGCACACATACACTCACACATATACACACACTAACACATGTACATATACACTCACACACACATACACTCACACATGTACTTACACTCACTAACTCACACACATACACACTCACCTACATTCACTCACACATACATACATACATACATACATACATATATACACTCACGTACACTCACACACTCACATACACACATACACTCACACACACATACACAAATATACACACTCACATACACGCATACACTCATACACACATACACAAATACACACCTACACATGCACATACACACACATTCACACACACATACACACATACACACTCACATATACACATAATATACTCACATGCACATACACACATTCACACACACATACACACTCACATATGTATACACATACACACTCACATATACACATAATACACTCACATGCACATACACACATACACAGTCACACATACACACTCATATACACACACATATACACACAGCACTCATATACATACTCATGTGTCAACACATGCACACTCACATACACACATACTTACACTCACACACTCACATGCACACATACAAACACACTCTCACACACTCATGTACACACTACTTACACTCACTCACACACACTCACATGCACACATACAAACACACTCTCACACACACTCACGTACACACTACTTACACTCACTCACACACCATTCAAGGGAGTAAATAAGTGAGCGAGTAAGCCAAAACACCTTGCAGATTTATATAATGAGACAAAACAGTAAAATCGGCATAATTAAACAAATGAGCCGACGCAGGAAAATAACTGAGGTGTGCATAGCTATTTATTATATAATGAAAGTGGCATTTCAAATCAGTAGGGGAAACGTAAATTATTTAATAAATAGTGCTGGGATAGTTGGTTAACCATTTGAAAAAATAAAGTTAGACAATCGGACGCATATTAGTAACTGGATCTCTTAAGCGAGTTGTTGCCTCAGTATGATCGGATGTGATGGGCCGGGGAAAACCATGTTGTGAGCCAGGTGTGATAGCACAGGCCTGTGATCACAGCACTCAGGAGGTGGGGAGGCAGGAGGATTGCAAATTGAGTTTGGCTAAACTGGCTGGCCAGGGGACGCTGGCAACCCTACTGTGTCAACTTCTGAGGGTTGGGCGTGAGCTGCCATGCCCAGCTTTATATGCAGTTGCTGGGCATCTGGGCTCAGGTCCCGGAGCTTGTGCACTTACCCTGTGAGTCACCTCGCAGCCCCATTGTAGGCCTTTCTTATTTTTTAAATTATTTATTTATATGAGTACACTATAGCTGTTTTCAGACACACCAGAAAAGAGCATGAGATCCCATTACAGATGTTGTGAGCCACCATGTGGTTGCTGGGATTTGAACTCAGGACCTCTGGAAGAGCAGTCAGTGCTCTTAACCATTGAGCCATCTCTCCTGCCTTAGGCCTTTAATTTAAAACACCATTTGAGAGGCTGAGGAGATAGCTCAATAGGTAACTGGAAGCATGAGGAGGCCACAAAAAGAGAAGCCCAGAGCAGTGGCTCAAAACTGTAGTCCCAGGGCACCAGAGAGGCAGACAGGACCACCAGCCACCAACCTGCTCAGCGAGTTGCTGGGCAAGTGAGATACCCAGTCTCTCGAAATAAGGTGGATCAGCTGAGGTTGACCCCTGATCTCCAAATGCATATGCCACACTCACACACGAGTTTCATACTTTTAACAAAAATGGTAAATACAATATCCAAATACCGTTCGCTGCAGTGTGGTGATCCTTTTTGAACCTGTACGATCAGCCTTTTGTCTCCCTTTCAATACACAGATGTATATATAATACACAGCTTTCTCTCTGTGTGTGTAACTATAGACTCATGAATGGATGTATCTTTATGTAAACACACACACACACACACACACACACACACACACACACACACACGTCTTTTGCTCCTAAAGAATTTGAGATTATTTATAGACATGACCCCCTCTTCCTTTACACTCATTTATGGAATGTTCCTTAAGAACTAAAGCAATCTTTAATAATCAAATCATGTCTATTAAGAAATATGAAAAACAGCATTATTACAGCGCTGTTTTCCCTGGGTTCTTATTGCAAGCTCCCTGGTGGTCCAAATCATGCCATTTACAGTCTTTTGTTTATAGTCTGGGCTCATCCCAAGTTTGCTAATCATACTGGGTTTTCGTTTGCGTTAACCAGGTTTTGGTTGCTATGATAAAAATAGCGCAAATGACCAAGAACATCTTACAATGGAAACAGTTTACTTGGGCTCAAGGTTCTAGATGGGGGAGGCACAGCAACAGAGAGCTGAGGGATCACACCTCAACCACACCCAGGAAGCAGAGAGAGAGAGAGAGGGGTGGAGGAGGGGAGGGGAGAGAAAGAGGGAGAGAGAGAAACCAGGAAGTAGAGTGGGCTAGAAGCCCCCACTGATGCTCTCCCAAAGTTTCTATAACTTCCTTAAACAGCGCCACCTGCTGGAGACCATGTGTTCAACACAGGAGCCTATGTGGACATTTCTCATTCAAATCATCACAGTCATTTCACCAGATGCCGTCTGGACTCAGTTTTCGGTGCAGGTAATCCCACTTTGGTGGTGGAGGAATGAGGACTGGAGGCTCAAGGCTGACCTCAGCTGCATAGCAAGTTGGAGGCTAACCAGAGCTACAGGAGATTCTATGTCCAAAAACTACCAAAGCAAGATCAAACAAAAGTAAACCCAAAGCTAACAGAGAGCTTGAGGGGTGAAGGAAGCCAGGGCCTGAACTCTCTGTTGCTTTTTATTTTAACTTTTTACCTAAGACAAAATTCCTGTAATGTTAAGATGGTTAGTAGTACAGTGAGGTTAACCATTTAATAGCATGTGATTCAGTTGTGCTTAGCAAACCTAGGATTAAACATCCACTGTTTAAGTCTAGAAGATTCTTATCCACCAGGCAGCCATTTGCCATCCCCAAGACCCAGGTCCTGGGAGCCAGGGATCCTCCTTCTGCCTTGGTCTAATGTGGACTTTTCATAGAACTGGGATCATGCAACACATGGCCTTTCTAGGATTGTGAGTTCTTCCATGTTTTGTGTTTCCTAGATTCACCCATGCTGCAGTGTGTCTCAGAATTCTATTCCTTTTCATAGCTGAATAGTATTCCCTTACATAGATATGTTGCCATTCGTTTATCCATCCATGAGCTAGTGTTGGATCATTTGATCTTTTTTGACTTGTACACATTTACATATAAGCCATTGCGTGCGTACCAATGTGCGTGTGGTGTGTATATGTTATCTAATTATGTGCACAGGTGCATTTGTACACGGATGCCAGAGGTCAACATCTGGTATCTTCTTTGGTCTTTTCATTTTTTTTTTTTTTTTTTTTTGAGATTGTATCTCTCCCTGGACCTGACACTCATGTCTGTGTGGCATCTCCCAGCTCTGTCTTCACCCTACTGGTGCAGAGAAGTCCTCACACTCATCCTCAGGCAGGATGCCAGCTGGTTAGGGTTTGTAGATGACTTTCACCAAGCCTATTATTATTTAAGACTTACTTGTTTTAATTTTATAGGTATAAGTGTTTTGCCTTTTCTTCCCCTGTCCTGAGATGAGAGGCACATGTCACCATCCTGCATTCATTCAGTACTAAGGATCAAACCCACGGCCTTGTGTATCCTAGGACAAGCACTCAACCAACTGAACCCTACCCAAGCCCTGCTGATTAGATACGGAATCCACACTTGTACTCCTGCAACGGGTCTCATTTGCCATTCTGAGACACAATCCTTGTAGTTCACTGCTGGGATCAATTTGCAAGTGTCCCATTCACGGATTTCCTCATCTGTATTCATTCAGTATACCTGCTGATGTTTTCTCTTTGCTTTGTGTTGGGAAGAATATTGACCTTGTATCATGAATATTTTTAGAGACCTCTGAACAGAATCTGTGTTAATTACGCTTTAAACATTTGGGAGAATTATTAGGAAAAGTCATCTGACTCTGAGCTTTTATTCGTTAGAAGCCATTTAATTGCCCATTTAACCTCTCATTATCATCATCATTTTTATTGTGGGGAGTGGACTAGGCCCTGAATGAAAGTGTATTGTTGGACCAATGCCTCAGACCCATGAAAATAGCAAAGCATTCCCCTGCCCATGTGTTCATGTGTGTGCAGGAAATGTCAGCTGCAGCTTCCTCCTCCCAGATGTTTATAGCCCGAGACTAATCCCTTAGAGGCCTTCCGCTGAGACTATATAACCCTCCTCCTTTCACTGTACCTAATGAATGTACTGAGTTTCTAGATGTATAGTGGATGACCTCCAACAGAGCCAGGGCAGCCCACCCCGTTTCAGATTGTTTCTGTGCACCTGCCATTTCTTCATTCTCACCTGTCCACAGTCAGGTTTCCAGGACCAAGCCACACAGGAAGCTATTTAATAGCAACATCATCATTGTCATCATCAACATCAACGCCATCAGCAGCGGCAGCATCAACATTGTCGTCATCATCATCATCATCATGTTGGCATCATTACCATCATCAACGTCAACACCATCAGCAGCAGCAGCAACACTGTCATCATCATCATCATCATCATCATCACCATCACCATCACCATCATCATCATCAATGCCAGCAGCAGCAGCAACATCATCACTGTCATCAACATCATCATCATCCATGGATGAATGTTTTACATCCGGGTATGTCTATGAAACATGTGCAAGCTGTGCTCAAAGAGGCCAGAAGAAGGCATTGAAGCTGGAGTTGCACGTGGTTTTAAGCAGCCAGATGTTGGTGCTGGAAACTAAATTAGGTCTTCAAGAGCAGAACATACTCTCAACCCCTTGGCCATCTCTCTAGCCCCCTTTTTAATGAAGGAGTTCACAGCTTTAATTTTCCCTCTGAGCATGCTTTGCCACTCATGAATTTTGGTATGTTGTGTTTTGAGGAGATAACTTTGTATGTTTTCTCTGTTTCACCCCATTAAGTCTTGTTTTGGAGTCTAAGATACTGTTTATCCTAGAGAATGTTCCGTATCAACTGGGAAGAATATGTGTCCTGCCATTGCTGTCCCAGGTGGAGTGGAGCGTGCTCTACGGGTGTCGGCTAAGTTGACTGTCTTCATGATACCTCTCAGGCCTTGACTTCTTTCCTCGTTCTAATGTTTCTACCTGTTATTGACAACCATGCATCGAAGGATCTAGCTAGAAAGGAAGAACTCTGTTTTTTCAATTCAAGGTGCTTGTATTTACTTCCCCTCCTATGGAGCTCTGTGTTAGGTGCATACATGTTAATAATCACAATGGCCCCTCTCGTATCATTTAATGTATTTCCTTGTGTTTGAAAAAATTCCTCTGCCTCTGTGTGTGTGTGTGTGTGTGTGTGTGTGTGTGTGTGTGTGTGTGTGAGTGTGTGTGTACATTTGCCATACTGTGAATGTGTGCATGTGCAGTTCAAAGGATCTGGGGACTGAATTTAGATTGTCAGTCTTGGAGGCGGGCATCTACCCATGGAGCCATCTTCACTTCTGATATCAGTGCAGGCATTCGAGCTCTCTTGCACTACCTTTTCACATAGAATCTTTCTCTATCCCTTTCCTCCCAATCTATTTCCATCTTTTCATTTAAGATGAATCTCTTATATACACTACATAGTCAGGTCATTTAAAAAGCCCATTCTTCCAATCTTCTACCATTTAATTGGGTAGTTTAACCCACTTACATTTAATGTAATTATTATTAAGGAATAATTTACTTTTATAATTTTACTCCGTTACTGTCTTATTTTTATTACATAAACCATTTTCATTTCTTTGTCATTTATCTCACTGTACATTTTTAAGTTATTTTCTTAGAATTTTCCCTGGGGATTACAATTAACATATAATTTATAACACTCTATCTTGGAATTCATACTGACTTTATTTCAAAATTATACAAGAGTTCTGTCTCTCTATAGCCTCACCTCCTGCTGTATGTCTTTCCACAATGTTGCCTACTAACGTAGATTGATCATTATTATAACAAATATATAAATAGTATTTAACATGTTTATATTTAGATTTCATGGGAAAATAATTTATAAGCCATTCGCACAGTAGCACCATCTTTTATACTTGCACAGATACCTATATAGATATATAACTGCCAGTGTAGGCGTACAGCTCTGCGTATGTCCATATGCATGCTTTTGAACTGTCCAATGTCCTTCAACCTCGGCCTGAAGGACTCCCTCTCTCCATAATCCTCTTCAAACTTACTGTCTTCTCACCATTTATAGGATGGAACTTTAAAAGTGCCTACTTTTTGTATTAAAAACAGCAAACACAACTGTCCTTCCTGCAGCTCAGCCCTTCTGATGAGTCCCAGCGTGGGGAATTCTATCTTGTTAAGATATCTGTCCTCCCCTCTCCCAGACGCAGTGCAGTCTCATACTCATGCTTCCTGCAGCACTCAGGTCTAGACCTCATGCTTCCTGCAGCACTCAGGTCTAGATACCTGGTAACTGGGGTGTAACCATGATCCAAACAGGTAAACAAGATCAGCATGGGTTCTTAGATGCTCAGATGAAGCATGCATCAGAAACACCCTTTAGCATTCCCCTGGGTGGATACAGGCTGTCAAACCATGTCTGACGGTCTGCGGAGAGCTGAGTAAAGGCAGGTATAAACAGGCCATGGCAACTGATGAAAAGGTTGCCGTGGGTTCAGGAAGCCTGTGTGGAGGCCAATCCCCTGCCTGCCAGAGGGGTATCTGGGAGGTAGTGCTTGACTCTACCATCTTATGGGATGAGCAATTCAATGCTGTGTGATGTGAGTAAAAATGAGGGGTGAGACCTGAGGACTCTACTGGATTGTCACAGCATCCATGGCGTTAGGAGAGGAGAATAAGCCAGGTGAGGATGTCTGAGGCACTTGGTGTGAGGGCTTGGTGCGAAGTAGGATCTCCACAAACAGGACTCCCTGGGCCTTCATTGTCCTTGGGGCTGGAGAGCTGAGAACATTTGGATCTCATCTAGAGGAAGAATTAGGGAGGGAGTCAAGAGATGGTACCTCTGAAGAGGAGAAGGCGTTACAGGGTGGGGAAGACAGGGATGGACAAAGGCATATGGAGAAAGAAGAGAGGGAGAGAGAGCGGGTTAGCACGGGAGCAAGTTGGAATTGAAAGGCGTCTGGCAACCTTGCATTGCCTAGGAAATGATATTAACATTTTATTATTGTAAGGTGAGCTTTTTAAAACGGAATTTTAAATGTTACCCTGCTGTTCGGGAACACAAAAACCTTTAATTTTATGCAAATGAACAGCAAGGCGCTGAGCGCTTAATGTAAACGAACACTTTCTTTGTAGGAGAGGTTGGAAGGGAGAGGGGGAAAAAAAATTCCCCAGGATTCTTTAATTGCTGTCTGAAATTATGTAAATCCCAGCATCAGGCAGAACACAATTACCCCGCGGCCCTCCCTGCCAGCGCTGCTAATGTCTAACAAAATATCGGTGGGTGACATTTAGACGGGGTAAATGCAAATGAGAATTAATTTTTTCCAAGACAAAGGGCAGCTGAAAGATCAGCTCATTCATATACAGAATCGGAGAAAGAACTCACAAAGCTGGGGGTGGGGTGGAGGATGCCCTACCCCCCTAAACAGTGGTACCCTCTTGGGCCTTGGTCCCTGGGAACGCTGGCCACCTGGAGCCTCAGGTTACTAACCCTCTGATTGTATTCCCAAGCAGTTTTTCATAGAAACTGGGTTAACACATGTAAATAGTCATTTAAAAAATATATGTTCCTGCTCACGTAGGTGACCCGGCCTAAACTAGGCTGTTCGTACTTTCACAAACTGGCTTATTGCTTGCTCCGGGCAGTGTTGAAGGTACTCATAGGAACTTAGATGGGGGCAGGAGTGGGGGATGCTCCGGTCCTTTGGCCAAAGGCGCAAAGGCTGATGGTAAACTCCGGAGGAAGGACTCTATCAAGAGATGGAAGGTGGTTTGTTGGGTTTGTTTCTTTTACTCTTCCACTCGGTTCCCCACCACCTCTCTTCACCCTTCCCTCCGTGTTCTTTCCACCGATGTAGCCCCCACACGGAAGTTCTTTCCTCTGCCCGGAAGCCTCACGCAAAGCCCGCTCCTGCCCAACACGCTTAGGTCTCAGCACACCCCTGACTTCCTGCGAGGAGCCGGTCCTTACCCCTCCCAGCAATGACTTCCCAGCATTTCCCAAAGAGGTCAAGCTCTGCTAAACTACCCAAGGCCCTGCCCTGTTTGGGCCTCTGACTCAGGATTCTGGAACCTTCCAGATCCTTTGCTCAGAGAATGGCTCAGGAGTCCGAATAAGCATAAGTACTGGGAGACTGGGGGGGTCAAGGTGAATGCGATGGTTTCAGGCCCAGAAAAAGGTGAACCAAGCGGTCGTAATGATTCTAATAAATCCTACAGGCTGAAAATACATCTCGGACTGGAGGGAACTTTTCAGAGAGGAGCAGGCTGGGGGGTTTGTGAGTCAGGAAAACGCTCCTCTTAGCCTCTTATCCCAGTGGGACCCACGCCTAAAATTCCACAGAGTGTTGTAAGTTCATTTAGTGAAGCTCCTGAGAGTTTGATTCCTTCTTGCTGGTTGAGTCTGGACACCCTGCCCCCTCCTATGCTCTCTGAAGGACATTTTGGGTCTTCTCACCCAAGGTGGCCAATTTCCCTCTAAAACCAAGACAACTCTTGTAGTTACCCACTCTAAAAAGATGTCTTGTCTGTTCCAATAGATTTGAAAGAATGACCCGATGTTTAATCTGTTCTTCTCTATTAAAAAAGTCACTTTAAACGTTTGTGTAATTTCTTCCCACTTCACGTCTGCAAAGTGAGCTCATTCCAGCCTGCTAAAACCAGATTACGGCAATGCTTTTGAATTCTTCTGGAGCATAAAGAATTTCCTTTTTCATGTTTTAAAAGAACAACACCCACATGATTTCTCCCCCTCCCTCCCACCAAGGTCTAAGCAGGAGAAAGGAATTACCCTGGACATATCACACGGAGGAGACTGACTGGGAACCGGTTGCCCAGGTGATAGAGGGTGGAGAAGATGGCGGGACAGTGGGGGCGATGCCTGTAGTGGCAGTGGTTAGTCTATTGCTGTGGGAGGGACATAGGAATGAGGTGTGTTTCCGGGACCAACGGCAGAAGTGACCAGGTAAAACATGGCAGCTGGGAGAAGACACAGCAGATAATGGAAATACTCCTGAATGAGAGGGAAAGAGAATGAGAGGGAAGGAAAAAAGCTGGGATGATGGAAGGAAGGAGACGGGAAGAGGGAAGGAGGGAAAGGGAGGAGGGGGAGAGAGAGGGAAGGAGGGAGGGGGAGAGGAGGGGAGAGGAAGGGGAAGGGGGAAAGGGTAGGAGAGGAGAGGGAAGGGAGGGGGAGGGGAGAGGGAAGGGAGAATGAGGTAGAGGTAGAGGGGAGGGGAAGGGAAGGACGGAGGGAGAAGGGAAGAGAGTTTGATTGCTAGGCTTTTTTCTTTCCTTTTTCTCTCTGGCCCTACCTGTCCTTCCCATTAAAGTGACTCCGCTGGAACTGGCTGTGTGAGCGGCTGCTGATTGAGACCATCTCTGACTCAGAACCTAGCAGAAGGAGATGAAGAAGCCTGTTGTTGTTGGCACAGGCCTGTAATTCCAGTTACATGGAAAGCTGAGGCAGGAGGATCACAATTTCAAGGTTTGTGTGGACGACTTAGCAAGGCCTTGTTTTAAAAATGGAAAATACAGAAGGACTGAGGATGTAGCTCAGTGGTAGAACACTGCCTGGCGTGTTGTAAGACTCTCAGTCAGCAGTTCTCAACTAGGGGTTGAATGACCCTTTCACAGGCGCAAGTTGCCTAAGACCTCTGGAAAACACAGGTATTTACATTATGATTCATAACAGTACTGAAGTTACAGCTATGAAGTAGCAACAAAAATGATTTTATGGTTGGGGGAGTCACCACGACACGAAGAACTAACTGTATTAAAGGTCGCAGCATCAGGAAGGTTGAGAACCACTGCCCCAGGTTCAGTCCCGTATATAAAGGAGAAGAAACAGATGTGTAAAGAGATGTGGGCCATTAACCTGTGAACCAAGATTGCACCATGCTGCCCAAGTTCTGCTGAAGGGGATCCCCGTCATGGACCACTAGGGCAGGCCCTGAAGAGAATCTGGTACTTGGGAGCTGCTCCTGCAGGCGAAGCATTCATTCCAGAACGTCAAACTTGAACTTGACGATCTTCAAAATCAGTGATTAATTTACAGAAAATGTAGGGGACAAAGCAACATGGCAGGTGGCACATTAGCACATCTCGGGGTGCAGGCAACTCTGTGGTGCCACTGAACACTTTGTTTAGCAAGCGAGTTGAGGGAAATATGGGAACTGTCTTAGTCAGGGTCACTATCGCTGCAAGCCAACAGCATGACCAAAGCAACTTGGAGAGAAAGGGTTTATTTAGCTTATACATCACAGTCCACTGGAAGAAGTCAGGACAGGAACTCAAACACGGCAGGCAGCTGAAGGCAGGAACTGATGCAGAGGCCATTGTACTGCACTTGCTCCCCGTGGCTTGCCAGCCTGCTTTCTTATAGCACCCAGGACCACCAGCCCAGAGGTGGCACCACACGCATCGGGCTGAACCCTCCCCCACCAATCACTAATTAAGAAAATGCCCTAGAGTCTTGCCTCAGCTTGATCTCACGGAGGCGTTCTCTCAATTGAGGCTCCCTTCTCTCTGGTGGCTCCAGCGTGTGCCCAAGTGCCACAAAACTACCTAGCACTGAATACTTAAAGACCCAAGCAGATGCTTAGCTCTCAGTCCAGTGAATCAACTGTGAAAAACCGTTTGTAAAAATCAAGGAAATTTCAACATTAACTGGGGTTCCCATGGCACCAAGACATTATGGTAGATTTTGGGGTGCCACAGGGCATTTTGCTATTTTATCTTTGCTATTACCTAGATACTTCTTTGCTTTCAGAACTATGCATTAAACATTTTCCATTGAAACAATCTGGCACAAGTCTGGGGCTAGTTTCTGGATAAAGCCATTGGACACTGGGAAGGACAGAAGAGAAAATAACAAGAGTTGGTGGGGACGTTGAGCCATAACCACATTGAGGGACTGACTGCTGTTCTAAGTTGGGACATAGTTAATACAATAGAAGTGTTCAAAAATTATAAAACAAAATAGCATATCTGTTGGGTAAATAAGAAGAAGAAGAAGGAGGAGGAGGAGGAGGAGGAGGAGGAGGAGGAGGAGGAGGAGGAGGAGGAGGAGGAGGAGGAGGAGGAGGAGGAGGAGGAGGAAGGGGAGGAGGAGGAGGAGGAGGAGGAGGAGGAGGAGGAGGAGGAGGAGGAGGAGGAGGAGGAGGAGGAGGAGGAGGAAGAAGAAGAAGAAGAAGAAGAAGAAGAAGAAGAAGAAGAAGAAGAAGAAGAAGAAGAAGAAGAAGAAGAAGAAGAAGAAGAAGAAGAAGAAGAAGAAGAAGAAGAAGAAGAAGAAGAAGAAGAAGAAGAAGAAGAAGAAATGGTTTCTTTTCTCCTACACTAGTGCCGGCACCGTAGGGCCACACTGCGCATGTGCGGGATATTTTCACCTCAGTCAGCAAAGCGTCTCACCCGCTAAGCTCCATCCCATCTCACACTGCCGATGGCTACTCTCTGAGCCCGGCAGCAATCCCTCTACCCTTCTAGTTCCCAAGGTGGGTCGTTGCCACGCCAGTTTCATACAGTGACCGCCTATCACGAGGCTCTCTTACTGTGGACTCAATTAAGTCGCCACATGAAAGAACACGCCACATGATAACCTCTGATCCAATTGATAAGCTGTAATTTGCCCATCTAGACAGCACAAAATCCTGTTCACACCCATCCCTTAAAAATAGTCGTATTGACCTGTACCTGTGCGCAGAGAAGAATGTTAACATCTGCCGCCATCCGTGTTCTCCCAGCTCCTCTCCTCACTCGGGCCCCTCTCTTCTGCTCTCTCTCCCTTCTAAAGCCTCTGTTCCCGCCTCCCTTCCTTCTCGTCCAATGACAGGCCTCGTTTTACCATGTCTGCCTTCACCTGCATAATGACTTCAACCTCCACATATCAAACCAACAGCGATTTTTGGGGAACAGGGTGAATAATACTCATATTTATTGGCCTGCAAAATAGCTCAAAGCATCAAAGGTGCTTGTCCCCAAGCCTAGCAACATGAGCTAGGCCGTCCCTGGGACCCTCATGGTGGAAGGAAGGAAGGAAGGAAGGAAGGAAGGAAGGAAGGAAGGAAGGAGGGAGGGAGGGAGGGAGGGAGGGAGGGGGGAGGAGGGAGGAGGGAGGGAGGGAGGGGAGGGAGGGAGGGAGGGAGGGGAGGGAGGGAGGGAGGAGGAGGAAGGAGGGACTCTTGCAAATTTTCCAGTGACTTCCACATGCACACACACACACACACAGACTCACACACACACA
Source organism: Rattus rattus (assembly GCF_011064425.1). NCBI lineage: Eukaryota > Metazoa > Chordata > Mammalia > Rodentia > Muridae > Rattus > Rattus rattus. The sequence continues at coordinate 1,617,824 of NC_046158.1, forward strand.
CACACAGAGGCACACACACACACACACACACACACACGAGAGAGAGAGAGAGACAGAGAATTGTAATAAAGCTTTTAAAATATTTATTACCAAAGTAAATAAGATTCCTATATCTTGAGGAAGTTAGAGTCTAGCTATCTATAATTGTGTGTTTTATGTTTAGAAATCTCCCTTTAAAATGCTTTGTGAGAAATAGTGGGTCTTGGTGGGGGTGTCTCAGTCAGTAAAATCCTCACCGTGCAAGCACGAGGGCCTCAGTTTTGAGCCCCAGCACTGACAGAAGCAGAGTGTGGTAAGGCTTTTAATCCCTGTGCTGGGAAGGGAAGGACTGAAAGGGCCATAAGACTTGCTGGCTCGATGGGGTGGCTTCAGTGAATTCTCCTGCAGCCTCATGTATGTGAGCACATGGCCCTCACGTGGTGCTGCTGTTTGGAAGGCCTAGGGGATGTGGCTCGCTGAAGGAGGTGTGTGTGCATGTGTGTGGTGGGGAGGGTGCTGGTTTAGAGACCCGAGCCACTTGTAGTCGGTTCGCTCTTATTCATGCTTGAGGTTCAAAATGTGAGCTCTCAGCTGCTGCAGCGATCATGCTTCCCTTGATGGTGTGAGACTCTGACCCCTCTGGAACCAGGAATCCACATAACTCTTCCTTCAATGCTGTTTTATCATGGGAATAGAAAAGTAACTAAGATACCAGTCTGCCGTGATTGACGAGTTCCAGGTCCCAGTAAGAGACCCTGACTCAAAAACAAGGTGAATGGCTTCTAAGGAAGAATATTTAAGGATGACCTCTGACCTAAAAACACACACACACACACACCACACACACACACTCACACACACACACACAGATTGTGATAGTTTGAATAAAAATGGCCCCCATTAGCTCATATAGGTCTGGCACTATTAGGAGGTATGGCCTTATTAGAGTACGAAGTATGTCACTAGGGGCTTGGCCTTTGAGGTCTTAGAAGCTCAAGCCAGGCCTAGTGACTCATGGTCTCTCCCTGGTGCCTACTGATCCAGATGTAGACCTCTCAGCTCCTTTTCCAGCACCGTGTCTGCCGGCATGCCACCATGCTTCCTGCCTTGATGATAATGGGCTAAACCTCTGAAACTGTAGGCCAGCCCCACCCAACTACATGTTTTCCTTTATAAGAGTTACAGTGTCTCTGCACCACCATAGGAACCCTAAGACACACATGCACAGAAACACACACCTGCACGCACACGCCTGCAGATATACACGCACAGTGAGTTAGCATACCAGCTAGTTTCAAAATTGAATAGCTTTACTTCTAGACAAAACAATGACCATACAGAATCTATAAATGAAGGCCTCTTCATAAAAAAAAAAATCACAAATAAGATAGATTAGCCAGAAAAGGTTTGAGAGAAAAATATCGGATCTATACAAAGAACGTACTAGTCAGTGGGTCTGGAGAAATGGTTCAGTGGTTAACGGCACATCCTGTTCCTACAGATTGTGCTCCTAGCACCCACACTGAACATCTCGAACCCTGTAAGTCCAGGGCCAGGGAACCTGTGCTGGCTAGCTTTTGTCAATTTGACACAAACTAGTATCCCCTGTGAAGAGGGAACCTGGATTGAGGAATTACCTCCATCAGATTGGCCTATGGGCATATCTGTGGGGCATTTTCTTGATTAAGGATGGATGTGAAAGTGTCCAGCCCACTGTGGGTGGTGACATCCTTGGGCAGGTGACCCTGAGGGCTGAGAGAGCTAAGAGGAGCAAGCCAGTAAGCAGCTGGCTTCTGCTTCAGCTCCTGCCTCCTGGAGCTCCAGGAGTTCTTGCTCTGTTTGAGTTCCTGTCCTGACTTCCCTTCATGATGGACTGTGAGCAGGATCTGTAAACCAAATAAACCTTTTTTTTTTCCCCTCATGGCAATAGAAGGCAAAGTAGGGTAGCGGGTACCGTAGATATAAATACAGCCGCCCATGGCAATGTCACATCCCATGGGGGGTGCTTGACATCTAAGTCTTGTCCTGATGATCCAGAAAGAGAAAAAAAAGGAAGGAAGGAAGGAAGGAAAGAAGGTAAGAAGGGAGGAAGAAAAAAGAAACAAAAAAAGAAACAAAGATACTCACCTTCAGAATCCCAAGCCATAAGCAGATCACAGTGCAGACTGAGAATACAGCCCACATACACCAGCTCTCAAGCCAAGAAGCTCAGTCTGAAGTCTAGCGTCCCACCAGCACCTTCCATGCCTTCCTTAGGAGAGGCAGTTGTTACTTTACCTTAGTTTCTTCCCCTGGTGCTGTGATTAAACACCCGGACGAAAGCAACTTACAACAGAAAGGTGGGTTTGGCTCACGGTTCCCGAGGGATACAGTCCAGTATGGCGGAGAAGACCCGGCAGCAGGCAGGGAAGGCGCAGAGACGGGACCAGGAAGCCGGCCGGCCACATCGCGTCTGCACTCAGGAAGCAGAAATTCAACAGGAAGTGGGGCCTGCTTATAAGGCAGTAAAGCCTCAAGTCCCACCCGCAGTGACTCACTTCCTATTGGAAGGCCCCACTTCCTAAAGGTTCCACTATCTTCCCCAATGGCACCCCCAGCTGGGGACCAAAGGTTAAGACACATAGCCTATGGGGCATCCTTTATTTTTAAACCACAACTTACCCAAACCACAGAAAGCACCGGTAGGTAAAAGCCAAATGATTACGAGCCCACTTAGGAAGCTCAGGAAACATGCACAGAAATGGCGTGCCCTGCGGGTGGATGCAGAGGCAGAGGGTGAGGGAGGGACTCAGACCTGCACACTTTGAAGAAGAATATAATTTGGAGGAATGAGACATTATCAAAACTTAAAAGGCAGATAAAAGGAATCACAAAAAAAACTTAAGGAAATAAAAATGTAATTGACCTGGGAAATTCAATGAATGGAGTAATACAGATTAGACATGGCCGGAGTCAAGAATAATGACCTGGGAGATAGAGCTGAACAAATTACCCAGGACGGAGTAGGGAGAGGAAGGAAATGGGAGATATAAAATAAAAGCCATTACATATGGAGAATAGAGATATTATGTCTAAAAATGTGTAACCTTCAAAGTACCAGAAGGGGACAATCAGGAGATTAGGGATGTGCCTGAAGAGAGAGTATCTATTCTGAGAATCAATGAGGGACACAAATACTTAGATTCGGAGTCCGGAAAATCACATTCAAGAAAAATAAGACGAAATCTACAATAAGCTTGAGGAACGGGGACTTGAGGAGTGGCTCAGTTGGTAAAGCCCTTAAAGTAGCAGGCCAGGACCCTGGGGTTCCTTCCCCGGCACTGCAAGCTGGAACACGGACAGATGAGAGACACAGAAAGCAACGTGCAAAGGGAGACACAGAGAGAAATCAGGCAGCCCACGTGACAATACAGACAATGATGGCTTAGCACAGCCGACTCCAGGGCCGGGGAGACAACTTTAGCATATGGAATCTGGATTTAAAATTGTGTGTGTGTGTGTGTGTGTGTGTGTGTGTGTGTGTACACACTTGTACATGTGTGTTTGTGCATGTGCACACATGCACATGTGCACACGCACACACACACACACACACACACACACTCTTGTGCAGGACATGAACATAGGAAGGAAACTGTGAGGTCAGAGGAAGGAGGTGGGGCAGGAGTGGGGCACAGAGGACAGAGGAGGAACCAGGACTAGGGCGTGACATATGACATACTGTGTGGCATGAGCATGCCATGTGATGCCCTTCACTGTGGATGTTGACTTAAGCAGCAACAGTTAAAACAGAGGCGTGCTGCCAGCAAAGCCTAGCTGATTTCTACTAGTGGGATTTCACTCAGCTTTTCAGCAGTTAAAAAGATTGCTTACTTTAAAAGGGAAGAAAATTGGATTGGCCTCTGGATTCCATTCAAATGTCAGAAAGACAGAGCCAGCTCCCGGAAGCTGCCCTCTGACCTCCGCAGGTGCACCATGGCACACACAGATGCACATGCACAGAAAACACATAAAGATAATCCAAGAAAGAAAGAAAGATGTCAGCCAGGCGTAGTGACGAATGTCTATTATCCCGGTGCTGGCTCGGGAAGCCGAATTGGGAAGACACAGCATTCGAGTTCAACCTTGGCAATGCAGGGGATCTTACCTACAACAAGTAAACAGTCAAGCAAAAAAGAAAATAAAAAAAATGACCTCGGGGAGAATGTCTGAGCTACAGACAGAACTGAAGAGCAGATAGCCTACCAAACACACAGTGTCTCTGAATAAACGTTAATCATGGGAAACAACAGCAGAGTCATGGTTTGGGGGCGGAGGGGGAGGAAAACGCCAAACACCGATGGCCTATCAGTCGGGTGGGGCTGTCAGAAACCTTCAAAGGCATCGGCATCTTTGTGATGCTGAGATACTAGTCTTAGAAAGTATGAGGCACCGCTCATTAATTTTTATAGTCACGCAAATACATTGGTGTTTGTTTTGAGCCTTTTGGCTTGCCTGTTGTGCATGAATAGATTAATACGTTTACCCTACCTAACCTAATATTAAAAATGTACTTTTTAAACCATTAAGGGTGTTCGGTGCTGGCACATAGTCACATAAAATAATGGAACATACTAAGGTTCTCTCTCTCTCTCTCTCTCTCTCTCTCTCTCTCTCTCTGTGTGTGTGTGTGTGTGTGTGTGTGTGTATGGATTGGGGAGATGGTTCCGGGGCTCTGCAAACATGAAGACGTGGGTTTGGATCTCAGGCATTGATGTGAAAATCTGCATGTGACTGAAGTATGTCTGTCTGTAACCCCAACATTGGGTTGTAGAGACAAGTGGACCCCAAGAGCACACTGGCCAGCCGGCCTTGCCCAATGGCAAGATGTCAGGTCTGAGAGATTCTGTCTCAGGGGAATGCAGCAGAAAGCAAGAGAGGAAGACATCTGATTCCTGTTCTGGCCTCTGCCTGGATGTGCAGCCTCTACTCTCTCTCTCTCTCTCTCTCTCTCTCTCTCTCTCTCTCTCTCACACACACACACACACACACACACACACACACACACACACACACAGGAACACGTTATCCAGAAGTGCTGTTGGAACAATTAGCTATCATATGGCTTACACGGTTAAACCAAAACCCATCGCTTTCCAGAACTGCTAAGTGCTTGTCTGGATACAAATTCTGTATAAAGCGTGTGATGGCATGCGCTTGTGATACTGGCTCTGGAAAGGCAGAGGCAGGCTGATTCTTGGGGTTTGCTGGCCGGTCAGCCTAGCCTGATTGGGGAGACTCAGCAGCAAGGAATCCTGTCCCAAAACAGCAAAACAGAACACAGTATGTGTGGCACCTGAGTTTGACCTGTGGCCTCCACACTCACATGTGCACACCCACACTCACATGTGCACCCCACACCCATATGCACCCAAACACACATATGTGTATATACATGTGCAGCCTCACACATAGGCATGCACACACATAAATACATGGCTATAAAATGCCACGGTCTCCTCTGTGTTACTGAGCAGCTTTGCCACATCCCTGGAGCTGTAAAACGCCTCCTGTGGAAAGCGCTACTCACCTCTCACCGAATAGCCAACCTGCCCTACACATCCTTAGCTAATGGCTGACATGTACGTGGAGGCCAGAGGGCAACCCCAGGTATCGTTCTCAGAAGAACTGCCTACTCTGTTTTGAGACAGGGTCTCTCCCTGGCCTAGAGCCTGTCAACAAGGCTACACTGGGCATGGACAGGGGGCTGCAAGTCCCTGGGATCTGTCTCCTTCCACCCTTCCAGCGAGGGGATTGTAAGCGTGTGCTACCCCAGCTGGCTGTTTACACAAGTGGTGGGCATTGAACTCAGGACCTCACAAACATGTTAGGCAAGTGCCCTACCACTGAGCTTCACCCAAGCCTGGACACTGAGTTTTGATTTATCACGTGTCTTGCACACAGTATGCCTCCCATTGCTTCAGTCCCCTCTGTCTCTGAACAAAGGCCTGTGACCTTCTCTAGAATCTCTGCACAGTTTTTTTCCTATGTTACTGCTGAACAATTTACGGCGTGTTACAATTGTAAATGGAATCTGCTTCCTGTTGCATCTTGCAACTGGTTATGGCCGGCGTGTAGGCAAAACTATTGATTTTCAAGTATGTATCTAATATTTGATTGCTCATCTATCTAGGGAGCTTTTTGGCTTGGTGTTTTTATGTTTTCTGGGCCTGTGGTTGTATAAACTGAGCATGGTGAGGACCTCATTCTTCTCCTGTCTGATGATTAAGCCTCTTATCTCCCCATATATTTTATAGCATTAAGCCTGTGTGCAGGGGAGGAGGGGTATATAAAGGTAGAAGTGGCCACGATTACTTTGTTCTTGGTTTCAGCATGAAGGCCATTGTTGTGGTCCTGCAAGGACAATCCTACCATTATTTTTTATTGTATTCTATTTTGTATGTGAGGTGCAGGTGTGCTTGAGTGTGCACATAGATAATGCATACATATATGTGCACATGTGCTTGGAGGCCAGAGGCCAAAGCTGGGTGCCTTTCTCTAGTGCTCACCACCATGTCTTTTATAATAATAATACTATTATTGTTGTTATTAATTTTACTTATGCATGTGGGTATATTGCCTGCAAGTTTGTCTATGTGTATGCCTGGTGCCTGAGGAGGCCAGCAGAGCTCATCAGATCCCCTGTAACTGGAGTTGAGTTACACATAGTTGTGAGTCAACACGTGCTAGGAACAGAACCTGTGTCCTCTGGAAGAGCAGCAAGCTCCCTATAACCTATGAGCCATCTCCCCAGCCCCTACCAAGAATTTAAAACTAGTAAATAATGTTGAATTTGATTTGATTTCAGGTCTTTTCTGTATCTCTTCAGGTTATATCTTTCTTTGTTGTTATTGTTGTTACGTCTGTTACAATGTATTTTGTCATTCTTTCTTACATGTAAGTGACACTTAAAACCTTGGGATGAATCGGTGACTTTTTAAGGATAATTTTATGAGTAGCTGAAGCAGAAACTTAAGGGTTCTTTGGAAAGTAAGTTGGATGGTGTTTTGCTGGGACAAACATGTGAAGGAACGTTTAGCTGAAGTGGACACAGGTGAAAGGATGTTCTGCTAAAGCAAGCATGTGAAAGGACATGTGATGAAGGATTCTTTGCTAACAACATGCATGTATTGGACCACCTTACATTGCATAGTTGAGTTCCATTAATTGGGACTCCATAGAGAGAAATGCACCAAAAAAAACTTCTGGTGGTGTGCTGCAAAATTTCTTGCTGCTTCCATTGGGCTGATTGCCAGAGTGAGACTGATGCATGGGCTGAGGCAAGACCTATGCTAAGGTAAGACCCAAGGAGGACACGTGATATTTGGAGGGACTATTAAAAGGAATCCACAGACAGTGACAGAGGCTGAGCTTGGCTTGCTGGTACAGCTAGCTGTGCAATGCTTGTTGGTCTCACATCTTTGCTGATCTTTGCCTCACTGAGAGAGACAAGAACTTTCCTAAAGTTCCTGCCTGGTCCCTCCTGCTGACTTGTGCTGAGGCTGAGGCCTGGCTATCTCTTCTAGGTCGTGTCATGGCTGTTGCTAACATGACTTGGCTAAACTGGACTACTGGTATATCCTTGAGGTGTTTGTGAGGGTCTGCTGCTGCCTGCTAACCTGTGAACTGAGCTGCAGATTTCCAGACAATGCAGATGGGAGCTGCTCCAAAGAACCTCTCTAAAAGGTCCCCCCTCCCTCCACTCCCATATCCTTTCTTTCCCACTACCTCTGGAGGGCGATGGGCTAAAAGCATTTAAAAACCACCATTTAAAAAAAGAGTTAAAAAAAATTAAAGCTACAAATACCAGGATTGATTGATTTGCAAATGACTTTTTACATTTCAGTCCATCAATTAGATGAACCTAAGTTCTTCTTCTTCTTTTTTTTTCTTTTTCTTTTTTTTAATTTTGCAACATCATCTTTTTCAGTGTTGGCTCCAAATTCTACTAACATCATGTCTATTAGGTGGATTCATTTCAGTCAAACCGTAGCATGAATCTTTTTGGCTCTGTGGTAACGTAGATATCTGTAGTGGTTTGAACGAGAATGACTCATACATGGTTCCTAGTGAATGACACTGTTTGGTAAGGATTGGAAGGTGTGGCCTTTTTGGAAGTGGTGTGTCACTGGGGGTGGGCTTTGAAATTTCAAAATTTATTGCCATTGCCAATTAATTCATCCTCTCTCTCTCTCTCTCTCTCTCTCTCTCTCTCTCTCTCTCTCTTTCTCTCTCTGCCTGCTGTCTGAAGAACAGGTTGTAAGCTCTCAGCTTCTGCTCCAGCATCATGTCTGCCATGCCTGTTGCCATGCCCCCTTCCATGATGATCCTGGATTAACCGTCTGAAACTGTGAGAGGCCCCAATTAAATGTTTCGTTTTATAATCTGCCTTGATCGTGGTGTCTCTTCACAGCAGTCACTAAAACAACACTCACAGCCTTGTCACATCTCCATAGTGAGTAAGGTGTGTGCTCTGCCCATGGCGCTGGGTTCCCCCACACAATGGGCTCAAACAGTGCAGTGTAGATATGGGTTTTCAGAGCAGAAGTTTAAAGTGTGGTAGTGCTGGGTGCTTGTCCTCCTTCCTTTCTGCCATCACTGTGAGGAGAGCAAACCACAGCTAAACTATTTGTTCAAGCAATGAGAAACTTAAACCTAGACCAAGTCTAGCCAGCTCAAGGTGACCGTACAAGACATGTGACCAAGAATAAGTGAAGTTTGTTTGAAGCCATGCAGATGGGGTGGTTTGTTATACGACAATACTCTGGTGGTAGCTGACAGATCCACTGGGCAACTACTCCTCATTTTCTATGTCTCAGAGTAATTTACTATAGCATGGAAACTGGGCTTTATTTTCTCATTTATTAAAATGGCTTTCAGGTTGTAATCTAGGCAGTAAACACTTAGCCATCTGTCTCCTAAACAGAAAGCTCAGGAGTTTGATAGTTGATCATTCCATGAGATCAGATGCTGGAGCAGCAGCGATCTGGTGCTGGAGTTCTGGGAACTTCTTGAGAGGTTCTGGTCCTTAGTCTACAGCGGAATCCCAAAGAAGCAAGGTTCTAACAACAGTGGAGACAGGCCACAGGAACAGGATGAGGCAAAACCCATACCCTCTGCCAAGCCTTTTGATGTGGGCTGCCCGCAGAAGGGTTTTAGTGACTCCAGGTGAAGACATGTTGACAGCTGAGATTAGCCCATGAGTTTGGGTCTCCATGCTTGCTTAGTGAACGCTCTAACCACTGAGCAATCCCACTAGTCCTGTCCTGCTTTATGAGGGTTTTCATTTGGTTTGGTTTGATTTTTGTTGTTGTTTTCATTGTCGTATGTTTGTTTTTGAGAAAAGGTCCCATTATGTAGCCCTGGCTGTCCTGGAACTTCTGTTGTAGACCAGAGAGCCCTTGAATTTCCAGAGATCCTCCTGTCTCTGCCTCAAGTTCATGCCATCTCAAGGTATGCCGCCATTCCTGGGTTTTGCTTGTTTGTTTGTTTGTTGTGACAAGTTCTGTCTATATAGCCTAGGCTGTCCTGAAACTTGCTCTGTAGATCTGGCTAGCCTTGAACTCACTGAGATCTGCCCTGCCTTTGCCTTCTAAGTGCTGGGATTGGGACTCTATAGACCATGACACTCAGATTCACAAGCATTGCTATAAAGCATGAGTGTAGAAATGTCCAGTGGTTCTTGTGAGACTCTATAGCTCTATAGCCATGCTAACACCCCCCCCAACTCTCCCACCCCTACCCCCTTACCCTACCACCCCCGGGGCTTATGTCTCACTACCATCAGCTGACACCACATTTCCAGTTTTCTCCCATCAAGTCTATTTTGTTGTATTGTTGATTTTTTTTTCAGTCTGATGCATATTTGAAATGATTTCTCATTGGCTTTTTTCCCTTCACAACGCTTTATTTTTATTGACATTTGCAAACTATAAATTAATGAGGTTCGGTGCGATAGCCCAACACACATACACACCGTGTACTGTCGAGTCCAGCCTCCCTCCGTATGTTCACACAATATCGACTTCCAGCAACCACAAAAGGGCAGTCGGGATATTGTTTTCAGCTTTACCTGTGAGTGAGAGAACACATGATCATTTTTCTATGTCTGATCGGCTCCCGTAGTGTATGTGTCCATTTTGCTGAGTGTACCAGCTTTACAAAAGATGCCAAAGGAATTCTACCCCTAAAGCAAAAGACAGACCGTTACCATAATAAAAATGCACATGAAACTGTAAAAGTAGCTTTTATTCTCCTGTTAAACTGTTGTCTGGGAGGCTTACTGTCTCAGCCCGCCAACCTAGACCTAGTCCTGGAAGCTTCCAGCCTCTTGTCTAGTCCTAGAACGTTCTCAGCCTCTGAGACCTGCTGCTGAATAAGCTCACCCTTTCCTGTTCTTTCTGAACTCTGGCTGGCTGGTTCAACTCAGTTGTTTTGGCTCAAACTCCTTCTCCAGCTGACTGATTCAGTCTGACTTTTCTCTCTGCCTCTGAATTGCCTTGATTGACCTCACACTAGCACTAGCAATCTGTTCTAATCCTCTGGCTCCTTCTGTCTTTACATGTGTCTACCTTGTTCTCTCTTCAGTCTGTCTCTGTAAAACTCTCCCAGTAAAACTGCCTCCTTCTTCTCTGTGCTGCTCTACTCTCCCTCTCAATTCTACTGCACTGCTCTCCATGAACTCTACTGTATTCCTGAACTGTACTCTCTTCCCCGAGAAGCTTCCCTTTTCTCTCAAGAGTTGGGCATATAGTATTCTATCAAATCTTTCTCTGATTCGTTATTTTTTCTGCCACTCAATTAGACATCACTTTCAAACATAGGTGCTTCCTTGTACAGACTAACTTTACCTTCATTGTTTGGGATTAAAAGTGAGAACTAAGGGTGTGTCTGTATTGCAGACAGAGGGATTAAAGGTGTATGCTAAGAGCTGTGCCACACCCTAACTAGAAACAGGTTCAAATATCCTATAACATGAAACTGTAAAACCCAATGGTAGGTACAGAAAAGAGAAACAGAAAAGGTCAAAACGTATCCATATGGCGAACCGCAAAGATAGATACAGAGGGAGACTAGAACAACAAAACTGAAGCAGACCCAAGAGACTAATCAAATAACAGAAGTTAGACCTTCCATAGCTACAACAATTAAATATAGATAGACAAAATTCCTCAATTGAAAGATACAGACTGACAAAAGAAAGGGAAGGCCCAAGAACACGCTGCCCACAGGAAACTCACAAATGAGGTCATACACAGATGGATAAGGAAAGATAGACAAGGCTCCTCTGTGTAAATAGTGACTCAACATGGGCAAAAGTAGCGTGCACACCCCAACATACATGTAATAAATACACGTAAGAAATAAATTAAGTCAACACATGACTTTTCGTCTACTTGGTGAATGAAAACGCAATGGTAAGGGCTCTTGAGTGAGGGACACTTGTCAAAATAATTAGGTGGAGAGCCATCAAGGAAGACAACTAATAGCAAAAACCTTCAATTAAAGACAATTTAACTTCAATTAAAGAAAAAGATGTCAATATGCAAGTAGGACCCAGAGTAAGAAGATGCACACTGCATGAGGCAGTGCTGCCATAGGTCAGTGACAGATTTCATGAGCACTGAGTACACACACAGAGGTCTCTTCAACATCTGGAAGTTAATAACCCATTAGCAGAGCTAAGGAACAGGATATAGGGGCAGCGCTCTCCGCTGAGGTGCAAGGAACTAACTGACAAAATCTTGCTTGTGCAGACTTGCCTGTCTTCTTTAGCATTGTTAAATATTTATTGATTTTTATGTGTACTTGTATTTTGTCTGCACGCTGCATGTTCCCTCATGTGTACAGTGCCTATGGAGACTAGAAAGTGTCAGAAGCTGTGGCACTAGAGAAGCAGATGGTGGCGAGCGACCGTGTGGGTGCTGGGAACCAAGCCAGGCCCTCTGCAAGAGCAACAGTGCTCTTAACCTCAAGTCATCTCACCAGGCCTTTCCTGACAAGTTTTTACTGTCATCTTGACACAATCTACAATCTACAGTCTTGGCAAGAGAAAAACCTGAATTGAAGAATTTCCCAAGTTAGACTGGCCTGGCGCCATGTCTGAAAGAGATTGTGTTGGCTTATGGTTTTATATGTGAGGCCCCAGGCCACTGCGGGCAGCGCTAACCCTAGGCAGGTGACCCTGAGCTGGATGAGAAGGTTATCTGAGGAAGCCGGAGAGTGACCCAGCAGAATTCCTGCCTCCAGATTCCTGCTTGAGCTCTACTTCTAACTTCCTTCAGCAGTGGATTATGACCTGGAAGTGCACACTGAAATAAATCCTCTCCTCCTCAGACTGCTTAGGCTAGGGTGTTTTCGCAGCCCAGAGAAGTAACTGGAAGGGCCCTTTTCACTGAGCCCTCACCCAGCACCACAGCATCCTACAAAGCACAAGTCTCAATGATTTTAAAACAAAGTAAAAATGTGACCAAACCCTACTCATCCAAACAGAAAGAGACTAATGAAAGTCCTCTTCTCACGTACGCTTTCAGCACGAGCACCTCCATAGCACGTGGGCTGAGAGCGAAAGCATGGGCAGAAGCAAAAAATATTTAGGGGGGTTTAAGATTATATGATATGCCCCCCCTTTGACAAATCCATTTCACTTTTCATAATTTATTCCAGAGAGATCCTAGGCAAAATACACCTTGACTTTGTTCAGTGGTCACATAGGAATGCATCCACCCTGTGCAGACAGACGCTGGACAGGGTATGGAGCCCTCAAAAGGTACCCGAGCCAACCCACCTCAGCATCACTCACAGGATCGTACACTGAGTGAAATTGAATTTAGGCATTTCATGCAATCAGTGAGAATCATGAGGCCCAGAATGGGGAGCATTGGAGCTGAGAGGAGTCTTGAACCGATGTCTGCCTACTCTAAAACACAAAACAAAATGGCAAAGAACCCTTAGGCTGGTCTAGGTTAGATGTTACTGCACAAGAGCCCCTCAACTACCAGAAGACCAAAACTATCCCCCTAAACTCTGGGGAAACCTCCTGATCTGTCATCAAAGGAAAATGTGTTAGCTGTTTCTAATAGATTCTGCAAATTTTCCAATCTGCTTTGTCGTTCTGTATACACAGAGGTGATGCTCTGAAATAGAAATGCCCCCCCCCCAGGCTTGTGCATTTGAACAGCTGGTCTCCATCACCAGCTGGTAGCACTGCTTGGGGAGGTCACAGAACCTTATGGGGAAGCCTTTCTGGAGGAAGCAGTCACTGAAGGCGGGTGTACACCTCTTCCCACTTCCTGCTCTCCATCTCTCATCTTCCTGTATGTGGATGAAATGTGACCATTCAGCTTCCTGCTACTACCCGATGTCTTCTTGGCTTTCTCACTGTTATGGACTCTGCCTCTCTGGGCCCATATGCTAAAATAAACACTTTCTTCCTCAAGTTGCTTTTGGTCATGGATTTTATCGAAGTAACAGAAGAATGACTAATGTGGTGTGCATATGTATACACGTACAAATGTTTAATGCAAGAGAATATTCTAAAAATCTCTCGTGGGGGGAGCATTGGTTTTTGCATTCGAGAGAGCTCAAGTCTGATCTCTAGCCTTCCCGCCACTCCAGTGGGCACCATTTCCCCGTTGTTTCCAATTAAATTACATGAGCCTTGTCTTTGAGTTTAACAACTACATGAGAGGAAAGGCCAGTGTTTATTTATGACTCTCCCCCATCGCCTCCCCCCAAAAACTCATCCCATGGGAGAAGCACAACTAAGCCAGGCCATTTCTTAAGTCCACAGGGCACTACAGTCACTGCTTTGAAATTCCAAGTGTTTGACTTTGCATTTGTGCTTTTTAAAAGTGTATTTTATTATGATTTTTTAAATTATGCCTGTGTGCACTCAGGTGTGGAATTGTGCAGATGAGCGCAGTACCTACAGAAGCCAGTAGAGGGACTGAATTTCCCCTGATGCTGGAATTCCAGGCAGAGTGAGCTGCTTGGTGTAGGTTACCTGAGACCCCAACTCGGATCCTCTGCAAAAGCTCTTAACAGCTGAGCCTCTGTTCCTGTATTTTGTGAGTGAGTTCAGATAGGGAAACAGAGGCCATGCTGGGACTCAGGTCTGGACTCTCATGAAGTCTTTCTAGGACTAATTGATAGGTGTTCATCTTAGGAGCCAGCAAGGTAGTATCTTGACCAATGTGACATGGCCCCACTCGACAGACAGGTGAGTAAGGGTCTCTAGCCCACCCTGACCCAAATCCCAAGTGTGTTCCACACAGAGGCTGCAGCCCCACCGAGAAGGCTGCCCATGCTGTCATAGGTCAGGCTGTGGCCTGGAGGATGACAGACAGGTCTGTCATGGAGACAGACTGTCTCCATGCGTTCCCACTGTCCTCCCCAGTGCATGGGCCGCAGTGGGACAGAGAAATAGGAACAATTGGTGGATGTGAGGAGAGTGGGACCTGGGGAGCTGAGACTACAGAGACACAGGGGAGAAGACAAACCAGGTGCTGCCTTATGAACCATGTGAAGTCCATAGCCCAGATGGGGACCTAGGAGGTCTGCAGGTTTACAAGGTATGACAGAGAGATAACAAAATGACTTGACTGATCACCCCTCCAGGCCAGTCAGCTACCTTGGACCTGCCTCTGCCCAGTGATCTTTGAATCCTTTAGCCAGTAGAATGTGGTATTCATAGGCCTGTGCATGTGTCAGACCCATGTACATCTCAGAGCTGGGAGCCCTGGGCTTCCCGTGGTGCTTCCTTGCAACCATGCAAAGACTCTGTTCACGCCCTTATGAAGCGAGGAACCTCCTGCCTGCCTGCTTGAGCTGAGGTGATCTTTTTCTGCCTTCAGATCCAACCTCTGCATCAGCTCGTCCAGGACCACTAGCCTGCCAGTTTTCAGACCAAGCTTGCCCCATCAATCCCCTGGCCTCTCCGGCTTGCTGGCTGTGGATCTTAAGACTTCCTAGCCTTGGGGTTGGGGATTAATTCAGTGGTAGAGCGCTTGCCTAGCAAGCGCAAGGCCCTGGGTTCGGTCCCCAGCTCCAAAAAAGAGAAAAAGAAAAAGAAAAAAAAAAAGACTTCCTAGCCTTCCCAAACACAGATCAAGTCCTTATCATGAATCATTTGTTTGCACACACACACACACACACACACACACACACACACGCACGCACACACACCCTACTGCTTCTGTTCCTCTGAAATACCCTGACTGATACAACTGCTACCCACTCTCATTTGCTAGAAGCCGTTACCAGGCTCCTGTACCAGTTGCCCTAGTGGCCACCCTGATGTGTCTCCTGCTGACCCTCAACCTGCTGGTGTCTCATGCATACCCCCAACTCCACCCTCGAGCCTCCAAACCAGCTCCCAACTTGTGCTTTGGTTAAGCCTCCTCCCCATAACTCTATACCTTCCTGCCTCTCAGACTACAGCTGACTCGATCAAGTATTGGAGGGAGCTCTGACCAATGGTCCTCATTGTCAAGTGGCTGAGGGTTGTCAGGGGACTTCCAAACAGCACCTGCCCAGGTACCATAGGTGCCACTAGACCATGTGCACATGTATGAGTTGTGTGTGTGTGTGTGTGTGTGTGTGTGTGTGCACACCTTCTATCATGCATGTATATGAATGCATGTGTGCATACGAGTAGGTATGGGAATTGGGGGACAGCTGCAAACCTCTCCTGCAACAGTCTGTCCTCTACCAAGCTAGTGGATGGTAGAGAGCTTGCAGGCTGCCCTCATTAATATTTATGACAGAGAGAGGAAGTTGCATAAATCTTCCCTGATACTTAATTAAGCCAAACTTCTTTTGATTTCCCCTCTTTCTGCCTCACCGAGTGTGGCCAGCATGCCTATTAGATGCTCGTCCTCCCCCAGCGGACACAGCCACCTGCTATTCCACACGTCCAACACTCCAGCATCAGTGGAGCCCAGGGAGGCAGGTGACCCCTGCAAGCCCTTGGCAAACTCCCTATGTATGAATCTGGCCTGGTGAGGGACGGAGATCCAGACAGAGCACTGCCTTCCCCAGGACAAAAAAAAAATCCAGGACAGGAGAGAAAAGAGGGTCAAGGAGCAGCTGAGGAGGGACTGTGACCTCCCACCCTTCCTGCTGCTCACACAGAAGGTCACTAGGCTGTGACTTTCATAGCCTCTGAGGAGCATCGGGGTTCCATCGAGAGGATGACATGGGCCTGTTCCCTCACCCCCTCCCCCAGTCACCATCCTGGTACCAAGGAAGAGAACCCTGACACAAGCCCCGTCAGAGCTGGGTGTCTCCCTGGACTCTAGGAGCTGCTTAGCGCCAGGCTGACATATCTTTGATAGGGCATCATATACAGGAAGCAGCTTGACCCCTGAAGGCCCCTCTTAGCGTGGGATTGACACCAAGCATTGACTTTGCTTCAGGCTTATCCACAAATCTCAGCCAATTTTTATTAAAGAGCCGCGTGTGGTGTGGAACATGCCAGGGAGACAACCTTATTTATAGATCTTGATCGGCAGAGAGGAGCCCACGCTTGCTTCCGCTGGCGCCCCGGCTTGCCTCCCTCCACCTCAGGTGGGAGGGGGTGATTGGCAGGCTCGGATCTTCACTGCCTGCTCCTCCTCCAGTCCAGCTGCACAAAACATAGATTCATGTGTAGACAGACACACAGACAGGAACCTGGAACAAGCCCATATGCATATTCATTCTCTCTCTCTCTCTCTCTCTCTCTCTCTCTCTTCTCTTCTCTTTTCTTCTCTCTCCCCACCCTCTCTCATACATGAATGCACGCGCGTGTGAGCACACACACACACACACACACACACACACACACAGAGTCTCCATTCATGTTGACAGTTTAAGCTCCCCACCCCTACACACACATATGCAAAGTCATTGCATTTACATGCATTTACAGCCAGGACCTTAGGGAGGTAATGAAGGTTACAAAATATCATTTTAAAAAAATGGGCTTTAATCTGATAGGTCTGGTGTTCTTGTAAAATGGACAAGACATGGAACATTCTCTAATCTCCTCTTCCCCACCCAACCTCCTGTGCACACAATGGAAGATCAAAGGTGAGCAAGGACCGGACGAGATGCTTGAGGAAGAAAAGTCCTCAGCGGAACCTGGATACGCCTGTAATACCTGGACTTCAAGACTCCAGAACTGTAGAAAGCGAAGGTCTGCTGACTGCACACCACCCCGTGCAACCCAGGCTGATCCCAAGACAAATGCACACAATTAGGCACACGTGAGTGCATGCTACTACAGACCTTGAGTGTGCAGAGCGTGTGTCAGGGAGCTGGGGATCTCACCCCTTTGTGTGAGGAAGCTGGCGACACGGTCTTACCGTACTCTCCCTCCTGTTCTTGGGGGTCAGCTGTGCCACAGTTCACACACACGGAGACAGCGTGAGTTAACTGGATTTTCCTCTTAAGATGTTAAGGGAAGGACTGGGGACTTCCAGTGAGGGCAAACAAATAGAGAGGAGACCCATGGGAGCATGCAGCCTACCTCAAAACAAAGACGGAAAGGTACTTACCTGTGTTTGCTTTGAGACAGGGTCTCACCGTGTAGCCCGGCTGGCCTGGAACTTACTATGTAGACCAGATGGGTTCGAACTCATGGAGATCTCCCAGCCTCTAACTCCCGAGTGCTGGGACCGATCACTCCATATCTTTCCATCCCCGTGCCCTTCAGTACGTGCCTGTGACTACTGCTAATACGGGATGCCTGTTGAGCGGCATTATCCTCAGTTGGTGCGGCTGACATCCCAGAGCTTACCGTGAACCGGGCTTCCCACTCCCTGAAACACAGTTCACACCACGGAGGGAACCGTGACATCAGGTACCGTACCAAGGATCCACACTGATGAAAGGTGTGGTTGGCAGGAATCGAGGGCTGTGATGGAGCAAGTTTCGCCCATGCCATGGGTATGAGTAGTGAAGTTGATACCAGAAGCCCTCGTTGTCAGCCGAACACCCTAAGGCCTGATCAAAAAGTTCCCCAGCCTTCCAGGCCTGGTCTGCAGTCTCTCTGACAGTTATTACCTAGGCAGAACCTTAACTGGCCAGCTCAGGAGATAAGGGAGGGACAGGAACAGAGCAACTGTGTGCCCCCAGGTTGCCTAAGGGCAAGGCCCATCTCCTCTGGCCAGAGTGGGGTCTTGTCATGGACTAAGTCTAAATGTGAGTAGGTAAGCTAGCTCAGGCCTGTCAGGAGATTGGTTTGGCTCCAGGGTGGGGCCGGGAGTACAGAGGGTTCTGAAGGGACATAGCGATTCCTGCACATGTTCCAGGATGAGGGACACTCACTGCGATTCCTCTGGCTTATTGTGCTGAGCTCTGGACATAAGACTGAATGAGACCCCCCAAGAACGGGAGGGAGAATGTGGTAAGATCAGCTTCCCTCACACAAAGGGATGAGATTCCCGGCTCCCGGACACACGCTCTGCACACTCAAGGTCTGTGGATTTGTAGATGAGACTTGGAGCAGGGCGTGAGCAGGGTAGAACACAGCCGCACTCCAGGTTTCTGATTCACACAGAGAGCAGCTGGCCTAGGGCAGGAGCCCCACCCTGTTGATAGGCCTGGGTCAAGGCTGTTAGAGGAGGTCAGGGACAGGCCTGAGGCCAGCAGAGAATGAAGCAGGGTTCACCTGTCATCTCTTGGCTACTGAGCCAACCGGAAAGACGATGTTTCTAGAGCAGTAAGCAGAATTCCCACTTGTGGGCAGGGGAAGCCCAAAGTGACAGCTAGTAGGCTTGGGGTTTAATTATTCTTTGCTTTAAAAGTGTTTGAAAATCAGATTGAAATGGTGAGTTTGCATTGAGGAGGTACTAAATTGCTGCAGGGTGGCTCACTTTTAAATGGTTAATTTGGTGCAAGATGGCTCCGTGGGTAAAAGCACTTGAGTCTAAGCATGAAGACTGGTGTTTGATCACCGGAATCCACATGGTAGCACTGACTATTGGAGGCTGTTCTCCGACCTTCACGTGTACGTGGTGGTGTGTACATATGCACATGCGTGCGAATGATAAGTAAGTAAATAAATGAAAAATAAAAATAATTCTGCAGTATGCAAATTTACTTCAGTTTATGACTAGAGAGTCAGAGGATGTATGTACTGAGTCCTGTATACCTGCCCTTGAGCCCCAGGTGTCACCTAGCTGGATGACATTTCCTAGTTTCATAGTCTTCATCTGTGGAATGGGAGGGTATGTTTCCCTCTCACTAGTTATTGTGGTTAATTGATGGGGAGGATTTGAATTCAGCACATGAGGAGCTAGACCAGGTTCCATAACAAACTCAAGGCTGTCTGGAGACATCCTAACCACACATCACCAAAAGTCTGAAAGAACAGCAGCTTCAGCAGCCTAGGATCAGGGCCCGAGATGTGGGAAGGATCTACTTCCGGTCCTTCCTTCTGGACATCCGGGGCCTCCTCTAGTGGAGAAGAAAGCTACTCCCATTTAGCTGAGATGAGGTGGGTTGGGCAGGGCAGAGCAATTTTGCTTCATTCTTCCATCCCTGAGTTAAGGCCTCTCTGAACTACAATTCCCATCAGGGAGGCTCTGGAGGGAACCAGAAAGAGCAACTCTGGAGGAAAGGAGAGCAGCATTGTGGGGATTGTAGTTCCTGTGAACCGTTTCCTGTAAGGGAAGAAAAACAAAACAAAACACCAGACAGCCAGGGCAGAGCATGAATGGCAGGCAGGAATGTATCTGATGGGGGTAGGGGATGCAGTGCAGAATTGGGGAATCAGGTTCTTGGTCCCATTAATAAAATAATTTAGGAATGGACTCCAATGGAAATTCTAGGACAATTTTGTGGAGTTTAACGTTAAAACCCCAGGGCAGGCAAGCTGTAAAGCTTCATCAGCTGCCTAGAGGAAATGGAGAAAGGGAAAAGCCCCTGCTTAAGTTGCCACAGATCAGACACTTCACAGACCAGCAGCCCAAAATGTTAAGGAAAGCATGCTTAGAAAAAAAGAGAAAAAAAGAAAATCACCCCCTCCAGAATAAGTCAGAAAAGTGGGCGGACTTGTGATCCTACATGGTTATGAACTATAGATTCTGCACTGCAGGGGAGGATTCTGGGAAAGAAAAGTACCGCATCTCATTAAAGGGCCAATTATTCTGCCTAGCTCTCTAGCACGGCTTAGGGTGAGCCCACCTTCCTAGGGCTGGAACCAGCTTAACTTGAATGTTAGGTCTCGACCCAAGCCTGATAGTCTACTTTCTTGATGGGGTTTGTTTGTCTTCTGCTCTGATGTATTAGAGGAAAGCCCATGAGCGTGACCATGTGACCACACCAGCATGATTTCAGTTTGGGACTGGACAAAGGAGAGAGCCTCGGGCCGGCCAGAAGTGATGTCCGCACAAGATTTGGCAATGGGGCTCTGCTGGTGTCTTTGCCTCACACATGCGTTGCCATGGGTTCCATCCCCAGCACTACACAAGCAAAGAAAAAGCAAAGCGCGCCCCGGGAAATGTGGAGAGCGTACGGCAGCCCCAATATTTATGGAAGTTTTGCCCCAGGAAGCAAACGTAAATTCTAGAAAGCATTTGCTTCGGTCTTTCAATGTATGCTGGGAAAATGTGAACTGAATGAGAAGCTAGGGAGAGAGAGTGAAAGAAAGAGGCTCAAATGTAAGGAGGGGTGCCAGTGTCCTGGGGTCAGAGGTCAGTTGAGGAATGAGACAACCGGAAGCCTGGGCGCGGAGGGAGACAGGCTCTCAGAGAGGTGTGAGGTGGCATGGAGAGGGTGGAGGGCTCCTGGGAGTAAGTCTAGAGGATGGAGGGAGTGGCCAAGGAAGATGCGGATCACAGGAGGAACGGAACCTGGGCTGGGCACTTCTGATTGTTAAGAAGACCATTTTGAAAACATTGAATAGGACAGAGTGAGGAGGGATTTAGTGTGGATCTGTGGTGGTGCTGCTGCCAGCCTGCTGTGATGCGCGGAGGTAGACTGGTGGGATGATGTGAGAGTCAAAGGAGAGATTTTCAGAGACGAGAATGAGGGGGAATCATGCAATGTGGCACCCTGCAAGAACTGATCTCTGTGGCCACTTGTTGAACCTGGCTGACATTTTGACTGACCTTGGCCAGTCCTGCTGGCTTTTATGTGGGCGTCAGGGATCCAGCCTTGGGATCCGAAATCTGGTGCCCACGTTTCTGCGGCAGGTGGTTCACACCCCGGCCCAGACATCCCAGTCTTGTCTGCTTTCTCACCCTTTATATCTCATATTAAAAGGGGGAACAAAAATAAAAACCTTTTCAGCTAGCAATCCCGACATAATACCATTTGTTATATGTGCTGAGCATTGATTCTGTGTGTGTCTGCGTATGTGTGCCTCCACATCTGGGTGTCTGCGCTTGTGTGTGTGTGTGTGTGTGTGTGTGTGTGTGTGTGTGTGTGTGTGTACTGTGCATCTGTTTATGTCTGTATATGTATATCTGTGTACTGTGATACATATCGGTGTGTGTTTGTGTGTGTGTGCGCATGCGTCTTGAGGTTTTACTGCTGTGAAGAGACACCATGACCATGGCAACTCTTTTTTTTTTCTTTCTTTCTTTATTTTTTCGGAGCTGAGGACCAAACCCAGGGCCTTGCGCTTGCTGGGCAACCACTCTACCACTGAACTAAATCCCCAACTCCCCCTTTTTAAAAAAGATTTATTTATTATATATAAGTACATCGTAGCTGTACCACCAGAAGAGGGCATCATATCCCATTACAGATGGTTGAGAGCCACCTTGCTGTTGCTGGGATTTGAACTCAGGACCTCTGAAAGAGCAGTCAGTGCTCTTAACCACTGAGCCATCTCTCCAGCCCATGGCAACTCTTGTAAAGGAAAACATTTAATTGGGGCCAGCTTACAGTTTCAGAAATTTGGTCCATTATCATCATGGCAGGAAGCATGATGGTGTGCAGATAGACATGGTACTAGAAAATGAGCTGAGAATTCTACATCCAGATCAGCAAGCAGCAGGGAGAAAACGTCACACTGTGTCTTGCTTAAGCATGTAAGTCCTCAAGGCCTGCCCCTAGTGACACACTTCCTCCAACAACGCCATACTTCCTAATAGTGACACTGCCAATTTTCAAATTATCACAGTATGTACGTGTGTATGTGTGTGTGTGTATGTGTGTTTGTATGTGTTTGTCTATGTATGTTTGTGTGTATGTGTATGTGCTTATATGTGTGTGTATGTGTCTGTGCATGCACCTCTGTGTGTGTTTGTATCTGTGTGTTGTGTGTTTGTCTATGTGTGTCATTCTATGTGTGCATGAACATCTGTGTGTAAACACCCACCACAGTCTGTTGCAAGAGCCGCAGGTATGACTCCAGCCTATAACAGACCTCACTATTTTCCATCTCTGAATTCTTAAAGTTGTTTCTAATTTTTTTTGTTATGACCAAATAGTGCAAAACATAAAACTGGAGTGGATCTTCCCTCTGGCCAACAATTGAAACTCTAAAGAATGGGTTTTTCAGAGGCCAAAGTCTCGATGAATTCTGCTAAATCACCCTTCAGAAAAGTCTCCCCGATTCTGGTTCTTTCTGCACAGACTGCTCTGGAGGGCCCTCCTACACACGTGCACTAGCGGTGGTTACACTCATTATTTTAAATCTTTGTCAGTGTGGTAGGTGAAAATTTGTCTCAGCATGGATGTAATTTGTATTTCCTTTAATTACCAGCGAGGTTGAGATCCTTTTCTATTTATTAGCCTTTTATATTTCTTCATCTGCTGGTGTGGCACAAACAAGAAAAGCAGGCCACAAGCCTTTGTGCATAATTTGATCCCAAGTTTGTTAGAAACAGGCAAGGCTGGCCGGAAGACAAATGTGTGCGGTGGCCACGTCAGGGCGGTGGGGACGGTAAACATTCTCTTCTTCGTTGCCAGATTTGTTCATTTTCCAAATTATACATGATGAACAAGCGTTGTTTTCCTAGCCCAAGAAGATGTGAGTTTTAAAGGAGACAACTATACTATAATGATCTTATTAAAATGAGTCCGAAGTTTTCAGATGGAGTTGGGAGGCAAAGAAAATCCCCAAGGTCACCAGAAAGCGCACTCCAACTGAACTGCCACAGGCCTCCTGGTCACTGCAGACACCCAAGTCCAGCAGTCTGCCTCTAGAGAGGGCAAAGGAGAGGCTCTGGGGGCGGGGCAGCAAGCCCAGGACGTGGCCAGTGGGTACCAGGCGCTCACAGGCATCCGTGGGTAATTACATCCCCTTTTAACGCATGCAAATTGTATCAGTATTATTTATATATTCAAAGCCACGGATGAATAATATATGCATTTATGCAGAGGTAATTGCCTTAGCCAGGTTCTTCCTGGGACTTTTATTGTCTCCCCAGATACTGAATATTCAACTCCCCTCTCCCAACCAGTGGCTCTGTCTGCAGCCTGGCCTCCTCCAGGGAAGGGGCTGCACTTGCAGGGAGGAAGGTTTGGTTGGGGGTGGGGCTGGGTACCAAATCCGTTCAGCTGTCCCTCTTACACCACCCTTGAAGACAGGGGTGGGGTGGGGGGTGCTATGGCTCAGGCTAGGGCTCAGCTCCTAACCTCTCATCCTGGACCACTGACACTGGCTGTAAACTGTCCATCTCGAATGCATTTCTGTTTAACCTGCACCTTACTCTGCACACGCCCAGCCCCATCTGCAGGGTCTGCTCTTCTTTTGTCCCACTGATAGCCTCGTTTTAGACCCTCTTCCCTTAACTTTGCCTTTGCACAACCCACTGCAGCCAGAATAAGTGGGGGCGTGGCAGGGCAGTCTAAGCAGACACCCTATTAGTTCTCCTGTCTTTGTCCACTTACAGTAGGTGCCCCATCTTTTTAGGTCTTCCCAAATGAAGAGATGAGGAAGAATGTCAAGATGCTGTGTGTGAGGAGATCTGTTCCTGAGGCATGGTTGGTTGGCTCTTTCTAAGCATCCTTTGTCTAGAACGCCACCCCCTGTTTTGAAAGTGGTTCAGGGGCAGTCCCTGCACCCCACACGAGGCCCTCACCAGGGTCTGGGTTCACAGGGTATCACATGGGAACTATTTTAAGAAAGTTGGCCCAGACGTGAGTTTGGTGTGAAGACAACGGCTCCCAGAGGCACCCTGAAGTCCGGGGACTCTGAGGTACAGTGGCCAAGGTCCTCACAGAGAGGAGAGGGAAGCAAATTGAGTCTTCGACAGAAGGTTCCTGAGGGGGGTCACCAGGAGGAACAGTATTCACAGACGTCTGCATCACAGTTTAGACATGCTGTCTAGCTAAGTCAGTGAGCTTTCCACCCCATCCTAGACCAGACCCCTGCAATCAGACCCCAGCACTGGCTTCTCCTGCACCCTGGGCTCCTGTGGACCCTTGTCTACTCAACAGGCCATGTGATCATCTCAGTCTGTGTTCTTCTGCTATAACAGAACACCACAGGCTGGGTCATTTAGAAACAACAGAAGGTTCTTTAGCGCCAGGCCCTGGAGAGTGGGATGTGTGTCAGGTGCATAAGGCCCTGCCCTGTCATAACATAGCCAAGGGCACAAGAGTGGAGGGAAAGCAGAGAGGTGAAGCGGGCAGAACTCAGATTCCATCAGAAACCCACTCCCACGGTAACTAACCATGCCGCTGGTGGCTGCTTCAGATCATGCAGAACCCGCCACCCGAAGGACATGCTGCCCTTTCTCGCCGTTACACTGCTATGTGAGTTTTGTAAGGACAAGTCACATAAGACATGTTTAACATGTCCACACCACAGCCCTGACTTTATGCTGCTCCCACAGTGCCTGGCCTGGCGGGTGTCAACTCTTCACCCACTGCTCCTGCCCAGCCCTCAGAACCATTGCCACCAGACACCCCTATTTCTCTCTCAACCCCAATCTCATCAGTGAGGAACCCTGTCCATGACACCCTTCATATGTCTCCAGGGCCAGGCCCTTCTGACCACTTCTGCTGCCACCCCAGCCTGGTGCAAGCCTGTGTTATGTCAATTTGGGTGGCCATGGCCGCACCCTAGTGTCTCCCTGCTTTGTGCAGTTACCTTCACAGCCACCTCAGGCATCTTCCCACACTCAGGGGACAGCTGCCCTCCCAATGGTGGCCTCCACTTGGAGCAGAGCCCAGGTCTTGTGGTGGCCATTGAAGTCCACCATGGACTTCGCCTCTGCCTGTAACTCAGTCTCCTCTCCCCATCTCACCCTCCACTGCTGCTTGGGGCTGGCCCAGGGCCCTGCCTTGGGGCTGCAGGTAACAGCCATTGGAGGTCAATCATTTCAAACATCATTTAAGGTGAGGCGGAAACCCACCTGTCAACTCCACATCAGGGCAGCCTAGACATGGCCACCTGCCCAGCGGGGTCTGCTCTGGGGTGCACGGGGACAGGCCAGGCACTGGAGAAGCTGTAGGTGGCAGAGTGCAGTGGGGTCCCAGCAAGGCTAGGGAGAAATAAAGGACATACGTTTTAAGTATAAATGCCACACGCACTGGAGATGGAGTGATTGGTGTAATGAGCCCTCTATCCCACACCCAAGTTCCATCCTTAGCTCGTGGCCAGTTCCGCTTCTGACATCAGCACTCACTGGGTTATTTCGAGGGAAACCTCAGGCATTGTGACATTTCGATCATGAATATTTTAGTGACACAGGGGATCCTCCACAGCCACTCTCACAGGCGTGGCAATGGCTTCATGACCGGCTCTGGGGTGAGTTTGGCCTCCGGAGCCTCAGCCTCACCCTCTGGGCTGCTGGGAAGGACTGCGTCTTCAGCAGAACACTGGCAGAAAACATAGCTGGGGGTGACCAGGCACGGGGAAGAGAGGGTCTCCAGAGGCCTGCCCAGTGTGACTTATGGAAAACGTGGGTTCCAATCAAAACGTCAAATAGATTTTCTAAGAGTCATCGGCAAGCTGATTTTCAGATTGATATGGGAGAGCGGAGGACCAACAATAACCAGGTCAATATTGGAGGGAACACATTGACTTTATTCTTCCTGTTTTAAAGCTCGCAGTGAAGGGACCTGGCACGGAGGCAGAGGGTGAGTAAGGAGAGTGGAGTGCAAGCAGTCCCATGCTCCCCCGCTCATTCCTCTTGTCTGCCTCTCGACCACCTTCTCTCTCCACGCTGCCCTCCTTCCTTTCCTTCTTGTCTTTCTTCTCTCTTCTTGCCAATTAACTATAAAAAGCAAAGTTTTTTTCCAATCACACTGGACAACCGGATGGACGGATGGAGAAACAGAAGCAAATGCTCTCTCCCTGCCTGGCCACCCGCAAAGGCAGTCTGTGATGGATCACAACCCTTGAACTGTGAGCTTCTACAAGAAAATTTAGGGGGACACACTCACAGCACAGAGCAAAGATCAAAGCACGCCCAGCAAGGGACTGCGAACAGAAACAAAAGCTGGACTCGGAGTTAAAACGTGTTTATCGAAAGACTAGGAAAGATTCCCAGTTCTCATGTCTAATGGAGGGCTCTCGTTCCTTCTGTGTGTACAGTGGGTGTGAGTTCGTGTGTATGCATGCAGAAGGCAATCTCAGGAGTCTGTCCTTGTCTGCTTCCCAGCAGTCTCTTGTTCTCGGCTGTGCGTGCCAGGCTACCCGGCCTGCAAGCTTGCAGGATTTGCTGCCTGCCTCCCATGTCAGGAGTGCTGTGATGACACGTGCTCCTCCTACTGTGTCCAGCTCTAGGTAAGTCCTGTCGATCCGAACTCAGCTCAAGAGGTTTTCGTGGCGAGCACTTTACCCACTGAGCCATCTCTCAGCCTTGGGCTTTCATTCTTTGTATGTAAGTATGTCCTGTGACGAAGAGCAAAGTCAAGAAGGCCAACCAGAATAGGATATAACGGGTCACCAAGAGAAAATGGAGAAGTGCCTCCAAGTCACAGGAAAGAAGAGACAGTTGCCTTAGCAAATCCCCAACCAAAATCACATGAAGTGCCAACACCCCCAACAGAATGGCAAAAATTAAAAAGACCAACACAATTAAGTGTTGACAAGGATGTGGAGCAACCAGAGAGCTCTAAGCTTTGTCGATGAGACTGTAAACATGATGATTTGGGAATAATAATAATAATAAATATTATAGATATTATAAAATAATAAATATTATAAATAATAATAATTATTATTATGTGTCTGTGTGGGATAGGTGCACATGACTGCAGATGCTCAGAGAGGCCAGAAGAGGGCACCAGACCCCCTGGAACTGGAATCTTGGGTGACCGTGAACCACGGAGCTGGTTCTCCTTGCTGAATTTGAGTCCTTCAAAATAGCAGTCTGTGCTCTTAACCACCAAGCCATCCCTCCAGCCCCTGAAACTTACTTTAAAAGTCAAACACAGGTGCTGGAGGTGGGTCAGTGGCGAGGAGGGCCTCGTGCTCTGCCATATGAGCAGTTTGATTCCCCACACTCGTGCCAGCTGCTCCTGAGAACTCCAGCTCCAGGGAGCCAGATGCGCTTTTCTGGGCTTCTTGGGGGAACTACACAGCTGAGCCGTGAACATGTAGATAAACACACACACACACACACACACACACACACACACACACACACACTCACTCACTAAGATAAAATGAATCTTTTAAAAAAAAAAAAACAATGATCATGGGTGCTGGTGGAAAACTTGGTCAGTAGTAGAGTGATATTCAGGGCTGTGGGTTGGAGCCTTAGCAATGCAGAGAAATTTAAAATGAAATAGTAAAAAACAAAAAGTACTTATCGTTTGGCTTAGCAAATTCACTCATCAGTTTTTACCCCCAGGGAAATCAAAGAGCTACAGACACCTCCAGAAGGTGTCATTCATGAGCACCAAACACCAGAAGTCTGCACGGTCCCAGGTCGTGATGGGTCCTAGAAGGCCTCGAAGCCTCGTGCACGATCATTGTGGTAAATGGCCCAGAAGTCTGCATGGTCAGGGGTGGTGAATGGATTCACAGCTTGCTGGTCACACCCTGGAGTATTGCTCAGCCATGAAAAAGGAGGAAATTATTAACAATCACATGGTTTATAAAGTCACGTGACTTTTCATAATACAAGGTTCACGAGCACAAAACTCTAATGTATGACCGAAGAAGTCAGGACAGAGGCTCTGCACGTGGGGACAGGAGAAGAATCTCACTATACATTTGTCCCCACCGAGATACCATGGTAAGGAATTTGTGACTCTGGGAAGAGCTCACAGGAGGACTTCACACATTTCCTTCCTGCGGAGAAACTTTCAGATGATGTACAAGACTATGTATGCTCTTAGAGGGAAGCAAAGACAGAGAAGGCAAGGAGCCTGCCCGAGGTCACACAGCAGGTTGGTGCAGGTATAACTCAGTCCTCTCCTCACTCTTCATATCTGCCAGGGGCCTACCTCACCTACCTGCCCCTGGCAGGTTCCAGGACCCTAAAAAGGAGACAGAAGAGGAACACCCCCCAGCCTCCAGTCTGCTACAAATCTGAGGATAGGTCTCATCAGGCAGGACTCGGGCAGTCAGGACCTTCCTCTCCTCTCAGAGACTTCAGAGCAAGTGAGAGTTCAGAAGAGGCAACCAGGGAGGAGCCGCGGCCACCTTGGCCCCCACTCCACACCTGGTAAGGGTGGAGGATCCTTGTGAGCATCACAGTGTAGGCAGGTAGAGGGGGAGAGGGTGGTGGAAGCCAGGCGCGGTGGGGAGGATTGGCTGCCGGAGAGGCGGCCAAGCAGAGCCTCTGCGGACCCACTTGCCCCTAAATCACGAGGCCCCATGAATAATAAATAAGAACCCTTGGATCCTTAATAGTAGTCGCATGTCTTATTAAACTAATATTTCACAAACTTTATTCTCCCTGTGGTTTGAGGTCGGGAACAAAGCCGTTAGGGGCGGGGCGGGGGGGGTGCTAAGGACCTGGGAGGGGCGTGGGG
Organism: Rattus rattus; assembly: GCF_011064425.1. NCBI lineage: Eukaryota > Metazoa > Chordata > Mammalia > Rodentia > Muridae > Rattus > Rattus rattus. The sequence continues at coordinate 1,646,720 of NC_046158.1, forward strand.
CGGAGGAGTAGCCGCCAGTCAGTTCCCCCATGTCCAGGTTGGAGGGTCATAGGTAGCCCGTTTGTCCTTCAACCCATGGTGACCAGTGACCCAGGACCTCCGTGGAGCCAGGACACAGCATAGGACAGACACAGCTCCTCCGTGGGAGGGAGACAGACAGGTGAGCACAGCCAACGCTGGGACGCAGAAGGCTGAGCTGGCCGTGTGGGGGTGGAGGTGGGGTGGGGATCTGGGGAGCTGGCTACACAGACTGCAAGGAAAAGAAATCCAGCCAGCTGAAAGAAAGAACCCACTGTGTGTCAGGGGACTGCCAAGCTGGGCTGGGATCCCAAACAGAGATCATACACCTGCTGTGAAGACTGCTGCCTCTGTCGCCAGCCAGGTAGCCTTGGGAAGACAAAGGGCAAGTAAATGCCTGAGATGACCCTAACATGTTGAGAACCAGAAAGGGACCTGGAGACTCTTGGGAGCCCCAGTCATAGCTCATGGGTACAGGCTCTTTGTCTAGATAATGTGTCTAAAATAGTCAGTGGGAGAACCGGGTTACAGCAGGATCATCCACTTTGCACTTACTAAAGAGGCCACCGGATTTTGGGTTAGCCCTGCCTGGCCTTGTCAGAGGAAGCAGGCTCTCTCAGCCTTGCTAGCATTAGGGGAACATCTGGAGAGGAAGGTACACACAGATCCCCCAGATGATGTCTGCTTCTATGCTTCCCCATCCCCAAGCCACAGCCTGCCCTCAGGTCCCTGTCACTCACCCCGATGGGTGTCACTCTTCCAGCTCCATAAGTCTCCAGTCTCAGCTCACACCCTCTGGCCCTTGTCCTTTCTCAGCCCCAGCAAGCCTCGTACTGCCTGGTGCCATAGTGCCTCCAGACTGGGCACGAGGATGCAGCAAACACCGAGGAGGACCCAGGAATGCATTTTCTCCAGCATCCTGATCACTAGGTCTACCCTGCAACTCCACAAACCACCTCCCACCCAGATGGCTGGCCTGTGTACCCACTCCACGGGGACAGGACTGCACATCTCCCAGGCTCTCCAGCTACATAGGTCCACCCACGTCCCCACATCCCTATGGGGTGTAGGCTCCACCCATCCTTAACTGATCAAGGTGCTGTCTCTGTCTCGTTCCTGTTCTCAAGTTGTCCTCCCAGCCTCACAGGTATGAGGTCCAAAGGCTTCCGAGCCCATCCCATCCCCTTCCCATGAGATAGCCCCAGCCCTGTAAGAGTTCAGGGCCTTTTAACAGTTGCCTTTGACCGTGTGTGTGTGTGTGTGGCCATGACCTTGTACCATGGATATCTGTAAAATGGAGAGACAAAATGTTTAATTAGTTGCTGGGATCAGGAATAGTAGCAGTACTAGAGTAGAAGGAATGGCGTAAAGCCCCTGACAGGAAGCCACGGTGATCCCATGAGAGCAGTTGCTAAGAAGAGCTGATATCAGATGGGCCTGCACTTTGACCTCCAATATGAAGGAAGGTCAAAGTTTGAAGCTAAAAAGTGGTAAGAAGTCTCTAGGAACAGACGTCCACAAAAGGGACACAAGAGATGGACAATTGCAGGGAAACTACCGATATGATAGCCTAGGCTACCTGAGGTCTCCTTATTGTGAGAAGGTCCCACAGGGTCAGGATAGGGATGGGCATGAGGGTGTGGACCTATGGTGGGCTCAGAACCAGGGCACAAAACCACGTGAAGATCACTACAGGCTCTTAAACATGAGTCCCAGAGGAGGAGAAATCTCGGCTACTCAGAGAGTGCAGGCAAGGCAGTGGGGGAGGGGTCCCAAGAGCAGAACAATACCGCAGTTTCCTCTAGTGCTGGGCACCTTGCACTTGACCCTGGGAGCTTAGAGGACACTAGAGTACCCTACACAGTCACCTGATCAGCAGGCAGCAGGACCAAGATCCCAGGGGGATCCCAGGGGGACACAGAATGGATATACCTCTTCTCAGGTCGGCCTGCAGACTGGAGTTGATATTCTTTACCACCCAGAAAAGACGACAGACATGGGAAGAGAGATAGCATGTGGCATTTCTCCAAGAAGTCCTAGGCTCTGGGTTGCTCAGAGCGAGCGCTACTGATCCAGAAGGAAGGGACAGCATCCTTATCCCTGGCTCTGCCCAAGACAGGGTGACTAGCCAGACAGGAAGCATTGTCAACAGCAGCCAAGTGGGGCAGCTACCTGTCAATCAGAATATGAGGGCGGGAGTGGGCAGTGGAGGGAAAAGCTAAACTGGGGCTCAAGGGGAATGTGAAAAAAAAAAAGGACGTTCTCAGGATTAGATTTCCTTAAGTGTGGTAATGAGTTCTTGGGTCCTAGAGATAACTAAGTTGAAACTGGTGAACTGGTTTGTGGGAGTGTGGGGGTCGGGGAGGCTGGTTCACTAGAGGTTCCAATCCAGGGCCCGGTGACCTTCCTTCCAACCTTGAAAGCATCGTCATAGAATGTTTCTACCCCTAGGGGTGACTCTCTTGCTTAAGTCCAGGCTCAAATCAAACCTCAACTCTGGAAGGTGCCCCTCTGAAGTGCCTCAGTCAGTTACCCTCGTCTCCTCACTCTGCTTTATCTGTGACTAACTGGACAACCTATCCACTCAGTAGAGATAGAGTCACGTGACGCGCTCTCATGACTCCGTCAGAAAGAACCCGGCTGTCACTGACCTACCCAGCCCAAGGTCTGGCACTGCGTCTCTCGTGCACTGAGCTAGCTGCATGGCTCCATCCCTTACCTGGGCGGACGAGCTGCCCTCGTTAAGAGGAACTGACCTGTTTAAGGTTACACAGCTGAACCCAGGGGAGAGGTGAGGTCCAAAGTCTGCTTCGAGGGCACACGGTCCCGGAGACTTGGGGCTTGATCGGTGGAGTTCACAGTAAGAACGCGGCACCGACCCGGTACACAGTCCCCTCAGAGGGTGGCTGGCCTTAATTGCTCAAGTCTTCCCCCTTCGTCCCTGCCCTTGCTGTTCCCACCCTGAGTAGCCTCGGGGCTCTTCCGTCCCCCTCTCCTTTGCCCAGTCTGTCTTTCACCCCTCTCCCGCCCCATCTCTCCCTCTGTGTCTCCTGTCCCCACTGTTTCCCACCCCCCATCTCTCCACTCTGTCCTCTTTGTTTTCCCTTCCCTTTCCCACCAGCTCCCGCCGCCTGGACCCCATAGAGCCACGTCTCTGCTTCCCCTTGTCCTCTGGAGGCGCACATCACCAAAGCATCCTTTGTCCTCCCAGCCTGCCGGGCCTGTCCCCCTTTCCTCCATTTATGATCTGGTGTGTAAGTGGACAGGGTAGAAGGTGGAAGCCACTCACTAGTGACCCATCCTCACGATCACTTCATTATTTATCACCAGGGACACCGGTGTTTCCATAAATTACCTCGACCTGGAGCTGCCCGCGCCAGAATCAATAGTGCCGCTTGCCTAATACCCAATTATTAATAACCATGGGGGGAAGGGTGGCCAGACATGGCCAGACATGCCACTCTGGGCCCTCGCCTGGCAGGGGGAGGGAGCAGGCTGGGAGGGAGCTATGATCTGCCTGCACAGGGTGGGACCAAGAGAAGGAGCTAGTAGCATCCCACATCTTCCCAAAGTCTGGGACACCGTTTCTGAGAACTAGTCCCCCGAGGGAGGCAGAGCTCTGTCCTGGGCACCACCGAGTGAGGATAGGACACACTGACATCAGCTCTGAGGGACCCCCCCCTACTAGACACAGGACCCCAGTGATAAAAGTGACTCTTCTTAGCAGTGAGCTGGGGTGGGCCCTGCAGCACGCGGACTGAAGGCTGCCGGTCTACTTACTACGTGCACTCAGTGAACGTTAGGTGAAGCTCTTTACCACAGTCTCAGTGGCTGGAGAAAGGAGGCCCAGAGAAAGATACAGGCAGGGGAGGCTGAAACATAGCAGCCGAAGTGGGTAACAGCCAGTGAGGCCCCAGCTTGAGGCTCTGAGGGTCAGATTCAGAACAGTTGTGTGTGGAGGAGAGGGTCCTAGGCAGGGGGAGACAGCTCCAAGAGTCCCTGGCCTTGTAAACACAGCCTCAAGCTGTCCTCTCCTCTCTCGAAGACCCACTTACCCTACATGTGCACATCAGGACCATGATGCTGTTACATACAAACACTGTCTCCCCTGTGAGCATTCTTAGCTCTCATAGTTATATGGACTCAGAGACACAAAGACACACCACCATTAAAATCACCCATGAGGGCACGGACATGAAATACCAAAAACCAAGCGTGCATGTGTACCTATGCACACAGACCCCTCTAGAATCTACTATTTATAATTACATGCACCCTCACATACCACCCAACACGTGCACCCTTTTGTGCACCCAACATGCACACTACACAGCAGCCTCTGAAGGCATCTTGCAGGAACTGGCTGGCCTGTGCCTCCCAGAGCCCAGTTGGTGCCAACACTGCCACCTTGTGGCCATGAGTGAACAGTGCAGCAGCTATAAGCCTGGACCACCAGGCGAGAGGTGGTGGTTGTGGAGGAAGAGGAGGAGGAGGAGGGGGAGGGGGAGGGGAGAGGGAGGAGGAGGAAACTGGTAAGAGGCAACACCCAGGCCTCTCCCCATGTCTTTGGCCTTGGCTCTCCATCTAGAGGAACCCAGGTTTCCTGGGCCATTTCAAAGTGAGATTGACCATAGTCCTGGAGAAACTGGGTTGGAAATTGTGGCATCTAGAGACAGCCACTGTGGTCAGGGATATGCACCCAGACTCAGCCTGCCTTGGTCCCTGTCTCTGTTCCCAGTGATTAGTGCAAAGCAGAAGGCAGGTGACGCCCTGCCCCATGCTAGCATAGACTATGCTAAGACGTTTAAAGTCTCATATTCAATCTCACCTTCACTTCATTTTCTCATTATACTGACAAGTGAAGCAGTCTGTGTTCAGGTACAGTGCCCGGATAATGCCACAGTGAGCATTGCAGATGGGTCCCTGTCCTAAAACGCCATCACTAAGGTGAAGGGCTGGCACCATGGGTCTGTAGTAGTTAACCCTCAGAAACTGCCTACAGCGTGATTTCACAAGTTCAATGCTGGCAATTTCCTGATTTACCCTAAGGCATGTGTCCCAAGAAAGGCCAGTGGAGCCTCTCCAGAGGAAGGATACATCATAGAAGGCTTCCTGGAGAGGGTGTCTAAACAGTGAGTGCAAAGGGCCTGAGGTGGGAAAATGCTTGCACGTGAAGATCAAAGTGTGCTTAGAGCCAAGCACCAAGCAGCAGAGGGTACGTGATGATGAAAGAATGGGGGAGAAAGAACACACAGGCAGGTCCTGAAACACAGTGAGGTGGGAGCTTTGAAAAGCTTCAGTCCAAGTGCACAGTGGCAGTCACGAGACTTCAGGCTCACAGCCTGCCATTACTAAGAAACGAATACTCACCAATGATTCCCAGGATCACTGTGCTCCAGGCTAGTGGTCCATGCACAGAGAACTTCAACTGCCCTGCACAACATCTGGGGACAACTTCACTGTGTGGAGTACTACACAGCCATTAAAACCTACACCATTCATTTGTAGATGTGGAATCAAGGATAAGCCTTGTTAAACAAAGACCCTGAGGCAGTATTCATGAGCCCAGTGCTTATCAGCTTGGCTACTGGGAGACTGCGGCAAGAGATCTTTTGAGCACAGGGGTTCAAGGTTATCTGGCACAACACAGCAAGGTCCCAGATCCTAAGATAAAATAACCCCCTGCTAACCACAGTACTCGTAGATTCTCCTTCTGTAATATATATTCCCCCTACACCTTTCCCCTTTCCTTCTTGCTCTGTGCATGCTGTCCATGTGAATGGGAGTGGGCACACATGCATAGAAGTCAGATGTTTAGAAGCTGACCCCACTGAGGCAGGCTCTCCCACTTCTGCTGTACTGACTGACCCCTGCTTTGCTGACCTTAGAATTTCTGACTGATTCTTTCACTTGCACTTTCTATCCCACCATAGGCATTCTGGGATTGCAGATGCCTGCTGGAGTGTTCAAGTTTCCCCAGAGTTCTGGGGTTGAACTTGGGGTTCAGGGTTAGGCAGCCTGAGGCTATCTCCTCGGCCATACCATATTTTCTTGATTCTAAGAGGTTCGTGTTTTTTTTAGGATGCACACTGTACATGGACATATATGTTTAATACATTTTGGAGCTTTGCAGTTAAACCTGGGGTTCAACCTGCTGTCTGTTACTCTAGAATCAAAGGGAAGGAGGTATCATGCACATATTACATTCATGCCTATGAAAATTTCCAGGAAGACACAAGCCACAACATCAAAAACTTACTCGTGGCTGGGGTTGTGGCTCAGTTGGTAAACTGTTTCCCCCATAACCATGAAGCCCCAGGTTTGTTCCCTAGAACCCCATAAACAAGGAGTAAAGGTTCCTGCCTGTAATTTCAATACCTTAGAGCTGAAGGCGAGGGGTTGGGGATTTGGCTCAGTGGTAGAGCGCTTACCTAGGAAGCGCAAGGTCCTGGGTTCAGTCTCCAGTCCTGGAAAAAAAAAAGAGCTGAAGGTGGAGGATCAGAAGTTCAAGGTTATCCTTGGCTACATAATAAGTTTGAGATGCACCTGGGCTACATGAAACCTGTCTCAAAAACAAGACGAACCAAAAATATATTACTGTGAGAAAGATGTTTTTGCTGATGTTGTGCTGTATAGCTTTTTACAAACTGAGAATACATCATTTTTATAACCAGAAGAGAAAAATACACCCTATTTCTTTTTTTTTTTTGTTCTTTTTTTTGGAGCTGGGGACCGAACCCAGGGCCTTGTGCTTCCTAGGCAAGGGTCTACCACTGAGCTAAATCCCCAACCCTGCCCTATTTCTTTATTGTAAAACAAAACAAAAGTTCAGATTGAAAGCTAAGAAGCCAAGACTCCTCATACTCATTAGGCTGAAGGATCGTCAAACAGAGCCTCAGACATGAGCATCCAGAACTGCTTAGTCTCAGGAACTGGGAGGCGTCCCCTAAAACAGGAAGGATTGGATGAATGGAGACCAGGAGTGGGCACATCAGGCAGAAGGCATAGCCTAAAAGGTGATCTGGCAACCTGAGACAGTCCTCCAGGGAGATGGCTTGGTCTGAGAAATGAAAAGTTCTCAGGGAGAACTTCCCCTCGGGATGGAGGTCCTCTAACTCAATGACCAGACCGAGACCACCGGATGCAATTAGCAAGAGGATTTGGTTTATTGTCAGGATACACAGGCACAGACACCTGTGGGCGCTTCAGTCACTCGGGGGACTGGCGCGCCCCACGGAACCAAGGATGGGCTTTTTATAGGATTCTGGGGAGCAGAAGCAAGCATACAGAAGCAGATGCATGGTTACAGGGATATAATTGGTGGATTCTAATGTGGCAAGGGTTTAGCCCGGGGGCAAGTTCCCTAGCTACCTTCTTGGAACATAACGACTGACTCGGCCCCCCAAGGGTTTAGCCCGGGGGCAAGTTCCCTAGCTACCTTCCTGAAACATAACGGCTGACTCGGCCCCCCACCAGGGTGTGGGACCTCTCCTGGGGCTTTTCTCATTGTCAGGCGCTCAACCGCAGTCGTCCTGTTGCCATGCCTTCAACCATACACATCTTGCTTGGCAGCCGCTGTGTACTCAGTGTTCTAACCTTTCCCTGAACTAGTCATCTTAAGTACAGCCTTGCAAAATGGCGTTACTGCTGCTAAGCTGGGGTCTTTCAGAACAAGTAGAAGGCAGTGAAGATGACAACATGGGGACACAGGATGACATTGACTGAGGCTTTCCATGAATGGGGACTGTTCAGAGGTTCCATAAGCTGTCCCTTATTGTTACCAGCTAAACTGTCCCTCACTGTAGCTGTCCTTTATTGTTACCAGCTAAACTGTCCCTCACTGTAGCTGTCATTTATTATTACCAGCTAAACTGTCCCTCACTGCAACTCATATGTGGACATTTTGACTCCAACTTTTCAGGATGGAACTGTAACTACACAGTTCTTTAAAATAGAAGTGACTTTAGAATAAGGCCATTGGAGTGGTTCCTAATCCAGTATCACTGTCTTGATATGAAAAGGAGGAGAGGACATATCCAGAAATGGGCTCTGGAAGACCTCAGGAGAAGGTAATACCTAGTCACAGCCAGATGGAGAGGCCTCAGGAGGAAGTGACTACCCTGACCCTCTCATCTCAGATCTGCAGACTTCAGAACATTGAAGTACAAATATCTGGTTGAATCTACTTGTGTAGTCCATTGTCATGACAAACTAGGTCACATCGTTTTCCTCAAAGGGCTCTATAGGATAGTATCTCAGCTATTGTTGGCTGGGTGACAAGCTCCCCAGCTGTAAGGTCTGAAGATGGCCCTGAGGATTTACCATGCTCAAGGCCTTGTCTGGGCACACTCATTCAGCTCCATGGGGTATCTCCTGGAGCAGACCTTTACCAACATGGTGCACTCTCAAGGTGGGCAGGTTGGCACTGACTGCACACAAGGTATTTGTGATGGGCTCTCTTGGAGTTTAGCCACTGGATTCTAAGAGAAGTAATCTCAAGGAGTCAAACAAAAGTGCATGACATTTTATGATCCCCTTGTAAGCACATGTAGACCAGGCATTAAACAACATCCACTGGAGTTTAGGAGGGAATCTCTGCCATGCCATAAGAGGAGCTCGTGGGATCAATATTGGGACTGCTATCTTTGAGAAAGGCCCATCTGTAACAGTGGATGGGGACCTCCATCATCCTTGCTGTACAGGTGAGGAAATGAAGGTAGACAGAGCATGAACCGGCAGGTCCAGCTCCCGTAGCTGTGGCAGTGGATATACTGGTGCTGAGCCAGGAAAGACCTTGAAGGGCAAGTTCACGCTTTAGGCTTAAAGTGGGTAGGCATTAGGAAGACTGTGTGTGTGTGTGTGTGTGTGTGTGTGTGTGTGTGTGTGTGTGTGTGTCCCCACGTGCAGGCACATGTGTTGAGGTCAGAGGATGACTTGAAGGACTCAGCTCTCTCCTTGTGTCTTGCGGACCCTGGGATCAAACTCATGTCAGAAAACTTGTAAACCTTTCTCTACTAAGTTGCCCTGCTGGCCTGCCAACTTGTTTACTGAGACAAGGCCCCTCACTGGCCTAAAATTTTAGTCACCGCCGAATTGCTGTGAAGAGATTATAACCAAGGAAACTCTTACGAGAGAAAGCATTTACCTGGGGACTGGCTTACAGCCGGAGGCTTAGTCTTTTATCATTAGGGTGGGGAGCATGGTGATGTGCGTGTCACTGGAGCGTATGAGCCATGGGGGCCGTTCTTTTTGAACCACCACCATAGGCTGTGCTGGCTGGCCAGTGAGTCCCAGCATCTTCTGTCTTCATCTCCGCTGTGTTGTTATGGCAAGTGCTTGCAGCCATGTCTGAACCCAGGGAGCCATGCCTGTGCCACCAGTGTTTAGAGACTGGGTCCTCTGATTTTGAGGCAAAGCGACAGCTTCAGATTTGTGTTCCAGGACAATCTCCCCGACTGCAGGACAGACAGGACAGAAGGAAGGATGGAGAGCAGGCAATGCAGCAGGAATCACAGGGCTAGGGTATGGGGAGTTAGTCCAACTCAAGGCAGCACATGAAGGCTCCTCAGTCTCATGATGTCATGTAAAGGACTTGACAGATGCTGTATCTCCAGGACATGTGACTGCGGTTATGCCAGGCCCTGTCACCAGCTCCCGTCACATGTTGGGTTTGGTAGGCTACTCAGAGCTTCCACCAAAGATATGAGTCCTTATTTGCTGAATGAACAAATAAATGACTGGGTGAATTGATGAATGAGAGAATTGATAAATGAGTGAATTAATGAGTGAGAGAATTGCTGAATGAGTGACTGAATTAATGAATGAGAGAACTGATGAATGAGTGACTGAATTAATGAATGAGAGAACTGATGAATGAGTGAGTGAATTAATGAATGAGAGAACTTATGAATGAGTGAGTGAATTAATGAATGACATAATTGACGAATGAGTAAATTAATAAATGAGAGAATTGATGAATGAGTGAATTAATGAATGAGAGACTTGAATGAATGAGTGAATTAATGAATGAGAGAATTGAATTTGTGAGTGAATGAGAGAACTGATGAATGAGTGAGTGAATTAATGAATGAGAGAACTGACAAATGAGTGAATTAACAAATGGTTGCATGCAATAGTGAATTAATGTTAGGTAAGATATTTGAAAAACCATGAAAAAGTGGGAAAAGGAAGTGGAACTTAACATCGAATTACGGGTTTTGAGGTACTACTTGAGCTATGAGTTCTAGACACCTCGACAAACGAGCAGCAAAGGAGAAAAAGGAAGGCAAATGGGCTGAACCCCGATTGGACGTAATAGGTGTCTATCATAGCCTTCCATCAATCAGCCAAAGAGCAACTCTGCTGAGCCCAGAAGGCAAGGTTGGCCGTCAAATGTGCTCAGACAGGAGTCCATGAGGCCTGAGTGACAGCTACTCCACCTTCAGTGTCCTAGGCCACCTGCACAGGTTTGGTTTTATCAGCTACGCAGTGGGAGTGAGGATGCAAGGGCTGTGTGGGACCATAAGGTGTTGTGTGCACAGTCTCAGTGTGCACAGTCCCCACCACTGGGCCTCTGGCTTGGGAGTAGGACCTCAGAGGGCCCGGGCGGTGACCTGGGTTCGGTAAGGAGTGGCTTATGTTTCTCACCCACCCACTCCTAATGGGCAAAGTTTGTGTTCCAGGTCAGCCAGGTTGAGTTGGAGGAACTGGAGGTCTCAGCAGTCAGGTGCATTGTGGGAAACTGGCTCACTATGGAGTTGTCCACATCAAGGAGCGGGTGAGGTGTCTGGATACCAGTCAGAAAGCCATGGTTTCAGAGACTGGGCAGAGCCAGCTGGGCCCACAGGAATCTAAGAGAAAGGGGTCTGGGAGGGGGTACCTGAATTGAAAGAACACCCACAATATGCACCCATCTAACAGCTGGGGAAACTGAGGTTGGAAACATTACACCAAGTGAAGGTTTTGAACTCAGGCCTCCCTGACCCTCAAATGATGTGCTTGGTCCATCTGCAGTATTCGACATATTTGAGGAGGAAAAAGAGGGGACACTGATCAGGTAGCAGGGGGCTCACTCTGACTTGTTGGAGTCAGGGACCTTGTTGGAGTTGTTCCTGACCTCACACCCCTCAACTTGCCTGGTTTCCTCAGAGCCTCTGACTACTGGTTCACTCTGGATCACCACCCAGAACAACCTGTCCTGCAGGAAAGCAAAGAAAAGGCAGTATCCTCCACAGCTAGGTCAGCTAGGTGTTCCTGGTGGGGATCCCCTAGTTGGATGGAGACAGCTGAGGACCCTTAAACACTGCACATGACCGAGGAAGGAGCATTAGGGCAGCCAGTGACCCCCAGAGGTCCCACCTTCTGCCTGAGACTCGATAGGAGGGAAGGAGTTACTTTCTAGTCCTCTAAGACCCAGTTCAGGACTGGAGCTTCTGGCTTCGGACCGTGCTAGGCTCTCATGCTCTGAGTATGAGTACACACGCATGTGGAGGTGTGTGTGTATAAGTGCATGTGAGTGTGTGACAGCCAGAGTTTAACATCAGGCATTCTTCTCTCTTGATGGACTTTATCACTGAATTTAGAGCTCACTGACCAGGCAGATGTCCCTGACCAGCAAGTTCCAGGGAGCTTCCTGTCTCTTCCCCAGTGCTTAGACTTGCATGACCCTTTGTATAGGTGCTGTGGATCTGAACTCAGGTCCTTCTGCTTGCGTGGCAAGCACTTTGCCGACCTAGCCATCTTCCAAGCCCACTGGCCTTCATCATTAACTTCCTGTCATTTTCCCTGCAGCTGAGGTCCCTATAGGTCACCACTTGGCCCTCTGCTGTCTGGTCAGGACAGAGAGCTCCTCTGGTGCCAGCAAGACGAGCTGCACTCCCGATTGGCTATGGGCAGCCGGGCAAGCCTCAGCCTTGCCTGCACCCTCTCCAGCTGGCTCAAGTCAAGGCCAAGCTCACACAGCTCTTTGGACACTGATTTAAACAGCTCCCCACTCTGCACACTGGCCTTTAGCCAGGCCAGGCCCACAAACATCCTCAGGACTCCCCCTGGCCCAATCCAGTTTGTCCAAAGCCCCTGAGTCCCATTCCTGCACCCCACCCCCCACCCCCGCCCCCAAGCCTGCCTGCTCAGCGGTTCTGTTGCATTTGACATTCACCCTGCAGCCCAGCCTCCTAGGACCCCCCACAGCCCTGCCTGGGGACCCAGACTGGGTTCCAGCTGGCTGGTGAACCCAGCCAAGCATCACAGCTCCCGCGACATCCCTGAGTGACAGGAAACAACTCGCTCCTTCCAAGAGGCGACGCTCTGACAAACACTCACTAGGAAATAATAAAGTGGCGAAATAATTCTGCCTCGGACACACTTACCAGAGCAGAAAGCGTCTGCGGAGGAGACAACATCTCGTACCATCTATCTTCCTTAAATCCCCACGCTGTGACAAAGTGGAGGGCAAAATCATGATGAATGATCGGACACATTTAGCCAGTACCTGTGCTCTGTAACGAGCGTGGCCCGGGAAAGGGGCGCTAATGAAGATCTGTGCCCCCGCCCCTATTCGGCCTCGTTGCAAAACAAGTCTTTATTAGGGAATTGGCGCCCGCTCTTCCTACCACGCAGGCTGGAGGTGCGAAGGGTGACGTGAATTAACGGCGGCCCCCGCGGGGTCAGGCCGGCCCTCGCTGCCGTACAGAGACAGACGGGTTCGGCTCCCACCACCATCCAGCGTCTGCTTGACAAGGCGCCAGTCGCCTTCCATCCTGGAGGAGCACGCCTCGGTTTTGTCCCCCCCCCCCAGCCCGCCATCATTTATTCTGCCGCCTCATTTGAATATGATGGATACTGAAGTCCTTTATTTGTTCACAGCAACCAAATAATTGTAGATCCGTGGGCTTCGGGGCAATTAATCACGTTTCCCCTCCACCAATCCACTAGGAACATGACATTGAACAATAAAGTACATTAACCTCTGCTTCGCGCAAAACTTTGCTTATTTAAACCCCGCAAGGTTATTTGTTTTCTTTCTTACCAGGCCTCTGCCGCCAGCCAGGGAGAGGGGTTGGGGGAGGAAGAATGCCCTATAGTGACAACTGCTCCACCCGTCAGGTCCAAATCAGCCCGGCAGGGTCTGGGGTCCAAAAAATATATGTGTGGTTTGGGCATTGTCTGGGTGTTCATCGGGACACCCTCCCCCTCCTCACCCCACCCCACCCCCCTCTCTCCCTCTCTTTCTCTTCGTGTGTGTGTGTGTGTGTGTGTGTGTGTGTGTGTGTGTGTGTGTGTGTAAGCAACAACCCAGGCTGACTGACAGAGCCTGAAAAATCTATGCTTGTGGATACATAGCATGCACACATGTGCCTATGGGTACCCCTGCACACCTCTGTGTGTGTGTGTGCTTATGTGTGTCTTTGCGTTCACGCACATGTGAGTATTCATGTGCATGCGTATTTTCATGTAGCGTGATCCGGTGGGTAGCCACGTCGTCTCTCATGTACATGTGCGCACAGCGTCGGATGCCTGTTTTGCTCTACTCAGAGCCACACGGGGCTTGCCTAGACCAGTCTGTCAGAGAGCAAAGCCAAAACCAGGTCCTCTTGGGTCTTGCATTCCAAAAGACAGACAGACAGACAGACAGACAGACAAGAGATGACAGACTTGAGGAAAAGTGTAGCTACTGCATGCTACGGCGATATCTACTCTAGCTTACGTAGAATCTAGCGAGGAGGGTGGAGGGCTGGGCGCTGGGAAGGGTCAAGGTTATCCACGGGTTAGCCAGGGTGAGCCTTTGGGATGACTGTACTGGTTCATCTTCGTTGTCAATCTGACTGAATCTTAACCACCTAGGAGACACACCTCTGGGCGCCTCTGTGAGCATGCCCCAGAGAGGTTTAATGGAAGCAGGAAGACTCATCCTGACAATGGGCGGTGCCATCTCGTGGGCCAGGGTCCCTGACTGAATGAAGAGAAGGCCAGCTTCCCCTCAGCATTCACCTCCGTGCCTGCCTTCTGACTGAGCAGGACAGAAAGGAGCCAAAATGAAGTCTTTCCTCCCTAAGGTGCTTCTGCCCAGGATCCTGTGACATCGAGGAGAGAGCCTATGTGTGCAGTGATGTTGGAGAGATCCTTGGAAAGTAGGAACTAAAGCCACAGATCTTGCTATGGCCTCCACTGAAAGACCCCCAAATTATGTTAGGGTCCAGACACCCTATTTGGGAATAGGATCATCATCACATGTGTAGCTGGGTGAGAGAAAACTGCCCCAGAGTCTGGTGGACCCTCACTTAACTATGACTGGCATCCCTATGTGAAAATAGCCAGAGAAACGCACAGAAGAAAAGGCCATGTGAAGACAATGGCAGGGATTGGGGTGACAGGACACAAACCACGGGGCACCGAGGGTGCTCTGAAAACACCAGCTAATAGAGGGAGTATAGCAGAGGCCCTTAGACCTTGACTGACCCCAGTTCCTGATTGTTGTGCGGTCCCATCACACAAACGCAGCTAGGGCTTTGGAGATGTGGAGATGGGCGCTCTCCAGGCGGGACACTAGACAGTGCGAGGGCCCCAGGAGAGGTCCACAGCAGCAAGCTTGCAGGATTGGCAAAGGGTAAGAGAGGGACAGAGAAGGGTCAGGAGGAGACGTCAAGGCAATCTAGGGACTCATTCAAGCCCTCTTTGGCTGGAGATTCCATTCATTTTTGGATGTAAAATATTGGAGCTATAACATATTTCTTAGCTTGGCATTTTCTAGCCAGGAGCTGCCACCCTACCACCCCACCCCAATCTGGTGCCCTGAGGACAAACTCTGGGGGTAGGAAAGATTCCGAGTATGGAGAGAAATTAGAACTGGGTGTGGTGGCACATGTCTGTAATCCTATGCAGGAGGACCAGGAGTTCAAGGCCAGGTATATTCTGGGCTACGTGAGCCTTTCTCCAAAAGGCAAAGCAAAATATAAGGTCCCTGAAATAATCATGTTTCATGACACTGGTGCAGGGTGAAAAGAGATTGACTCAGTCTGTTGGGTTTTAGGGTTTTTGTTTTGTTTTGTTTTGTTATGGTGGGGGAAGGGGTACAAGACAGGGTTTTTCTAGGTCTCTGAACTCGGAGATCTGCCTGCCTCTGCCTTCAGAGTGCTGAGATTAAAGGTGTGAACTACCATGCCCAGGCAGCTGTTTGAAGCTCCAGGCAGCAGGATTTGTGGATAGGCTAGAATATGCAGGGAGGAGTCGAGGATAACATCAAAACTGAGAACCAGAAAGGAGCGAGTCACATCCCAGAAGAGGGTGACGGGAGGGGCAGGTTTAGGACTGGAGACAGCAGGTGTGAGCGCCACCTGCAGGCTGTTGTGTGGACCTTCAGGCATTCTGGTGAGCTTGCCGGTCATGCTGTGTACGGAATGTGCGGGTCTGCATGGACATTTGGATGCGTCATGGAGCTAGTGTGAGTCCATGTCTGTCACATGTCCATGGGTAAGCATTTCAGTTTTTAAAATTCTTTTCTAAAGAATTAAGCGTTTATTTTATATATGCACACTGTCGCTGTCTTCAGACACACCAGAAGAGGGCATCACACGCGTGTGTGTGTGTGTGTGTGTGTGTGTGTGTGTGCGCGTGCGTGCGTGTGTGTGTGTGTGTGTGTGTGTGTGTGTGTACACAGGTGAGGTGAAGTGGTTGCCATAGAAACTGCTGTTACCACAAACTTCTTAGAAGCCTCGTTCCATGGCAGAGAAAACCTGGCCATCCATGCTCTCCTGGAGAAGGGGGTGTTGAGATGACAGCATCAAGGGATTAGCCTAGTGGTTCCACATGTCCACAGGTGTGATATTGTCTTGCCTCCAAAAATAGCATCTTCAAGAAAGAGTTATTTGGAAAACATCCTCCCTGATAACGCTCAGTTCTAATAGGAACTGACAAACACCACCCTTTGTGAAGACCAGGGAAGCCATTAGATGGGCCCTCAGGCTCACACTGTGGCCCTGAAATGTGCGTCTCAGAGACTCCCTTCTCTCCCACCAGGTAGAACAGAAGTTACTCCGGTACTGCCCTGGCAACCTTTGTCCCCAAAGGATGCACATGCCATTCAATCGCAGTGGCCTGGATCCTGTCTCCAGGTGTGGTGTACTGCCTTTGCTACAGAAGGCAGGCAAGCCTTGGGCACAGACCATGGTGCTGTGGACTTGATAAATAAATTAATTTTGTTTTGTTTGTTTCAAAGAGGCAGAGTGGCTCTCAAGCATCTTAGGTGGCCTTGAACTTGCTGGAGACAGCCTTGAACTCCTGCTTCAACCTCCTCAGTGCTGAGAGTACAGCCGTGTGTGTCACCATATCCAGTTTATGTGGTGCTGAGGACCGAACCCAGGGCTTTATGAGTGCTTAGCAAGCACTCTACTAGCTATGTCCGCAGCCACAGGTTCTGTTCTATTGCATCTAACTCCATGCTGCCCAGAAGTAAGTGGATGACACCACACCAGTCTTAATAACCTGGATCTGGCCAGTTCCTTGGCAGGACCAGTGAAGACACAGACCTACACCTAGCCAGGGGCGTGCTCGTGTGTTTATAGTTCACATTGGCAGCGCACTGCCACACCGACGTTTTCTTACATTTCAATTGTCTCTCTGCTGGCAAGATTGATCTGTGTGGTTCTGTGGTCACAGGAACCTCTGCTTCATGGTAATGGGGTCACTCCAGATTGCACCTATCTGCCCTCCGACAAACCAACACCGCCCTTGTAGGGTTCCCTTCGAGTCCTCTGGGTCCCTGTGTGCATAATTTCATAAGTAGTGTGGGATCACAAAAAAAGAAAAAAAGCCCTTACCAATTTACACTCCCATCGGCCCCTGTGAGGAATCCTAGCTTCCTCCGTTCTGCATTAATTGGTATTCCCCGGCTGTGGAGTTTTTGCCAGTCTGAAGGTGCAAAGTGATGTCTGATTTTTAATTTGCATTTCTTGGACTGTTAATGAGTTTGAGCATCCAGTCGCATGCTCATTAGCTTTTGGGGTTTCCTTCTCTGTAAATTGCCTGTCACGGCGCTTGCCCATTTTTCTGCTGGACCTGACGTCCTCTCTTCGAACCCTCATGTAAGTTCTAGGTGTGAATCTCTTGTCAGTTTTGGACTTTGGAAAAAAAAATATCCTATTTCTCTCATCTGACTCTTAATTGGCCCGTGTTGTTTCTTTGTTAAGTAGGATTTCTTGGTTTCGATGTAATCAAATTCAGGATCGCAGTGTGGGCTTTCGAAGTTTGGGGAACCAAGCAATTTCGTTTCCCTAACTCTGAAGATGTCCCTTCCTGTTCCTACTAACCGTGTGACTTTTGCATTCACATTTAAATCCTTAATTTGGTCAGGGGTTTTCCGACCCACAAAGCCAAACGGTGATCTGGTTATGATTTTCTCAGTAGATTAAACTCTGAGCAAAACAACCCATCCGTTCCCACTGGTTCCCTTCATCCGTACTCCATCCCTGTGCGTTCACGAGTGTGCTCACCAGTTTATTGTTTGGTCTCAAAGATGCATTTGCTTATTCATGTGCCAATGTTGTTTGTTTGTTTGTCTGTTTTGAGGAGAGGAAGAGAGAGAAAGAGAGAGACAGAGAGAGAGAGACAGACAGAGACAGAGCGACACACAGAGAGAGACAGAGACACAGAGAGAGACACACAGAGACAGAGACAGACACACAGAGAGACAGAGACAGACACACAGAGAGAGACAGAGACAGACACACAGAGAGAGACACAGAGAGACAGAGACAGAGAGACACACAGAGAGAGACAAAGACAGACAAAGACACACAGAGACAGAGACACAGACAGAGACAGAGAGACACACAGAGACAGAGACAGACACAGAGAGAGACAGAGACAGAGACACAGAGAGAGACACACAGAGAGAGACAGAGACAGACACACAGAGAGAGACACACAGACAGAGAGACAGAGAGAGAGACAGAGACAGAGACACAGAGAGAGACACACAGAGAGAGACACACAGAGAGAGACAGAGACAGAGAGAGACACACAGAGACAGAGACAGACACACAGAGAGAGACAGAGAGAGACACACAGAGAGAGACAGAGACAGAGAGAGACACACACAGAGACAGAGACAGACACACAGAGAGAGACAGAGACAGACACACAGAGAGAGACACAGAGAGACAGAGACAGAGAGACACACAGAGAGACAAAGACAGACAAAGACACACAGAGACAGAGACACAGACAGAGACAGAGAGACACACAGACACAGAGAGAGACAGAAAGAGATAGAGAGACAGAGACAGAGAGAGGAGGCCAGAGAACAACCTCAAACACCATCCCCAGGAATCTACCCACGCCCTCTGAGACAGGGTGGCTCACAGGCCTGGATCTCGCTGATTAGGCTGCACAGAATGTATCAGGCTGGCCAGTGAGTCCAGGGTATCCTCCTGTCTCTATCGCATGGGCATCAGAGTACATCCTTTGTACCACATCCTTCTGTGGCTTCTGGGCCCTCACACTTGAGAGGCAGACACTGCTGACTTAACCCCCACCCCCATGGTTTTAACCACTGTGGCTTTGTATTGCCCTTCCTGGTCATTTTAACTCAGCTCTTCGTGGACTCCCTGTTACTTGATCTTACTCTAGGAGTTGATGCAGCAAGTTTCATGCACTTGAGTTTGAGTCTGTGTACATGCGTGTACCCTTCATACAACCACAGTTACATACACATGAGTTTGAGTCTGTGCATGTGCGTGTACCCCTTCATACAACCGTTTCTGCGAGACTGACTCACTGACACTCATTTCTTTCATCACCGTCACTTTTCAGTGGGTGCCGTATCAATCACTGTTCAGTTTGACTTCCCGGTTGGCTGTTACTGTAGCCATGCTGTTCATTATGAGGGCAGTCCTGTGTGTGGGGACCCCACTGCAGCCTCGGATGTCCTTTATCAGCTATAATGCTCCCTGACACCCAACGGGATTAAACCATGTGAATGTTCAATGATAGTTTTAGGTTGTCCCTTCCAGACCTCATAGTCTTCCCACACTCCTCACTGCATTGTGAGATCTCTGATACGCAATCAATCCTCTTAAGGGATACTGAGGTCGTGAAACTACCTCAAGTGTATCTACGACGGGTTAATATGAACTTTGTCCAATTAAGTACACTTCTCTACTCCAACTTCATAGTTTTAACCATTTGCATTTATTTATTTAATTATTCTGTCTGTCTGTCTGTCTCTCTTTCTCTCTCTCTCTCTCTCTGTGTGTGTGTGTGTGTGTGTGTGTGTGTGTGTGTGTGTGTGTGTAGCTCAGAAGATAACTTTTGGGAGTCAGTTCTCTCCTTCTATCATGAGAGTCCAGAGACTAAACTAGAATTATTAAAATTGACAGCAGGTGTCTTTCCTCACTGAGCTATCTTGCCAGTTCCAGAGTTTTTATTTTTTTATTATTAAAAGGTACTGACCATTGTCAAATGCCTTTTCTTTATCTCCTATTAAGGTTACTGTATATTCCTCTTTCCCCTCTATGAATGTGCTGATATAAGTGGATTTTTTTTTCCTGATGTTGAACTATCCTTGCACTCCTTTAATATAGCATATTAGTACATTACCAGACTTGTTTAGCAAGAAATTTCTTTCAGATGTTTGATTCTATAAGTAACGTTAGTCTACAATTCTCCTACTTTGCATATCTCCTGTCTGGCTTTGAAATCAAGGAATAGATTAGATTTTTTGAAGTTAGCAGGGCAGATTTCCCCCTGGTTGTTATTTTCCTTTGGAGGAGCAATGACAAAGATTTGGTGATTTCTTCTGAAAATCAGGAAGGAAAAGTACACTAAATGAAAACTGCAACTAGAAAATAAACATTAGTGGGGGGGACAGTGACAACTGTTGTGACACGTGGCTCAGGAACATGGCAACAGTCAAAATAGGTGGCTCAGGAACAGGCATGACATATGGCACGGGAACATGATAACAGTTGTGACACATGGCTCAATTTAGAAGAAACCAAGACTTTATCACACACACACACACACACACACACACACACACACACACACACTCAAAACCAACTTCAGAGGAGAAAGAAATGATAAACAGACATGCTACCACAAAGCGAACAGAATACGTTGCAGGTTTCTCCACAGTCTCAAGAAAACAACTCATTCTAGACAGTTCTCCAGGAGAATTCTACCTATTTTCGAGAGACAGATAATTCCAGCACTTCATAAACTGTCTCGGTGTCTACATCTCATGAAACAATTTAGATCATTTCACTTATGCAAAGCTACTTGACCCTGGGTTTTGGCCAAGACTGTCCACACCTACAAATGTATAATCTACGTATTTACAAACATATAGTAACCCAAATTCAAACAGCAACTAAGGGGCTAAAGAGATGGCTTCGTGGTTCATTCCCCAGGCCCCACATGGTAGCTCACAACCACTTATAACTGCAGGGCATACACTGCTGTCTCTTCCTGTCAGAGGGTACTGCACATGAGTACACACACGGGCAAGCAGGCGCGCTCACACACACACACACAATAGCACAGTATTTACAGTCCAAGTAAGAAAAAGCCACCGTGTGGGGAGGAACATCCTCCGTACCACAGGAAAGGTTTTACGTATCAACGCTAGGCTATTCACATCGGTTTTAAGACTCCAGGATAAACCAAAGTGTAAGCCAGCACAGTCGTCTGCCCTACAGGACATATCCGGGAGGTAGACCCCACCCACTTTTACCTTCTTTCACCATTGATGCATATTTGAAAATTTTGACAATAAAAAGCCAGGGGAAATATCTATTAATATAATTCATCACCTTAATAGGTCTAAAGAGAATGATCCGAGGACATTTCCACAAGCCCTAAGAAGGCATTTGACACAATTCAATAGCTATTCTTAATTTTTAAAGCATTTAATAAAACAGGAAGGGATAGTTATTTCTTTAGCATATGAAATAGATCCATCTCTTTCCAGAAGCTGGGTTGATGTTTGGTTGATATTTTTATTAGTAAAAAAAATAATTTGTGCTTAGTGCTTAATGGGAAAAACACTAAAAGCATTCCCATTAAAGTCAGAATAAAACAAAAAATGTCCAATATTAGTCCAGTGTACTATTATTTAGCATTGTTCTGGAGGAAATTACCAGTGTAATTAAAGAAAGACATTATGGGAATAAATCTTAAAAGGTAGGGGTTGTTAAATCATCTTTATCTACAGATGACATGACTGTCCAGCTGCGACACAAAAGGACCCAACTAAATCACTATTGTAGACTCTAAAATTGTCCAAGAGCATCATAGACTACTAACTTCATCAAAAGATCAAGTGCACACACACACACACACACACACACTCACTCATACATGCGTGCACACACACACACACTCTCATACATGCTTACACACACACATGCAGACACACACACGTACACATGCACACACACAGACACACACACTCATACATGCACACACACACTCACTCATACATACACACACAGACACACACACATACACACTCACTCATACATACATACACACACACTCACACACACACATGCACATACACACAGACACAGTCGCACATGCACACAGACACAGACACACACACTCACTCACACAGACACACACTCACTCATACAGACACACACACACACTCATACATGTACACACACATACCACTCACACACACACATGCACACACACAGACATACACACTTACACATGCACACATACATAGACACACACACTCACTCACACACACACACACACACACAGGCATACAGACACACACACACACTCACTCACACAGACACACACACACCCTCTCTCACACAGACACACACACACTCATACATGTACACACACATACCACTCACACACACACATGCACACACACAGACACACTCTCACATGCACACAGACACAGACACACACACTCACTCATACATGCACACACACAGACACACACACTCACTCATACATGCACACACACACAGACACACACACTCACTCATACATGCACACACACTCATACACGTGCACACACATACACACTCACACACACATGCACACACACAGACACACTCACACATGCACACACACAGACACACACACTCATACATGCACACAGACACTCTCTCATACATGCACACACAGAGACATACATACTCATACATGCACACACACACTCATACATGCACACTCACTCATACATGCACACACTCATACATGCACATACACTCACTCATACATGCACACACTCATACATGCACATACACTCACTCATACATGCACACACTCATACATGCACACACACTCACTCATATAAGCACACACACAGATATACCACACAGACACACATACTCACTCATACATGCACACACACACACTCATACATGCACTCACACACAGACACACACACAGACACACACACCAAGTATTCTAAGAATAAATGTCTAATGATAGATGGGCACAGAGGGGGCGCAGAGGATCACTGTAAAAAGTTACTTTGTATTGTCAGGTAGAGAGACTCAATATGAAGTAAGACACATTTCTGAAACTTAATTTACAATGTAATGAGACCCAACTAAAATAACCACAGTGTTAAGTAAAAACCAGCAATCCGAGGTTCCATTTCAAACAGACAAGCTGAACTAGGAAACCCGTCACCACTCATGCGTTTAGTCTGCATGCGTGTGTGCAGACATGTGTAGAGGCCAGAGGACAACTTGCAGGAGTCAGTTCTCTCCTTCCACCCTCTCATGGGTTCTTGGGATCAAACGCAGGTCTTCTGGTTAGTGCCGCAAATATCTCTACCTGCTGAGCCACCTCACCAGCCTCAATTTTTTTTTTTTAAATTCTGAGAACTCTGGAAGAATAACACTAGATAACAAGATGTGTGAAGTGGTTCTAAGAAAACGATGCAGAAGTGTGTGTGCATGTGGAGAAGGATACGGGCACAGACTAAAAACTCACAGTCCAGTGTGGGAGAGGAAGCATGTCAATGAGGGAGAAGAGGCAGATGCAGTCGCAGGACTGAAGGTTCCTGGAACATCACTAGGGCATCAAAGGGTATTAGATCCTACTTCTGTGCTACATCAACACCAATCCCATGCAGGGATATTTCCACATGGAAAATGAAGCTATAAACTACAGAGAGACATTTGCAAAATTTTGGGATGGCAAAGGCCTGTGTATGGATGTGTATGTGCATGTATGTGCTCTGTGCTTTAATATGTGCATGTGTGTGTTTGTATGCATGCAGATGCAGATGCATGTGCGTGTGTGTGTGTGTGTGTGTGTGTGTGTGTGTGTGTGTAAGCCAGAGGCCAGCCTCCAGCGTCATTCTTCAGGTGCCATGTCCACCTTGTGTTTTGAAACAAGTCCTCACTCGCTGACCTGGACTTCCTGGTTAGACCAGGCTGTCTGGCCAGTGGCCCCAGGAGTTTTCCTGTGTCCACTCCATCAGGGCTGGGATTTTCAGCACATACGCCACACTCCTGGCTTTTTACAAGAGTCACACATATCGATTACAGATCTTCATGCTTGCGTAGCAAGTGTTTCACCCATTGAATCGGCTCTCCAGCAATTCAGTTACATTTAAAAATGAAACAACAACAGCAAACATGTATATACACCTCAAAAGCCGTATCCAAGAA
>NC_046158.1:1675385-1692885 GCF_011064425.1 Rattus rattus
ACCGCCAAGGCTAGTTCTCCAGCGCTGCTCTGGCGAGCCCACCAATGCTGCCACAGGCAGGAGGCAGGGTCAGCTCTCCTGACCCTGGGGCTGGCTCAACCACACCCACACCTCCAGGGCCAGCTTTGTTGCTCTGTCCAATCAAGTCTGGGTGGAGGTGGGGGAACAACACGACACTCTTCCAAGCCTAGCACCCATCTTTATAGAAACCAAGTCAAGGCAGGGCTCTGACATTCTATCCTCTACACACAAACAGGTAACAGCTCCCATGTTTACTCTCCTTTCAACTTTCTGTCAAACGTCCACAAAGGGACAGACGGTGGGACTTGCCAGCCTCTCACACTCGCGGCTCAGCTTCAGCAATTATCCAATTATGAGCAATCTTGATTCATTCCTGACTCTAAACACTCCATATCTTTGAGTCTTTTGATTGACAGATGATAGTATCAAGTCTTCATGAACACTGACATCATCTAATTTCCAGCCATAAATATTTTGGCATGAATCTTGAAGAGATCAGGACTCTCTTTAAACCATAAGAACATCATTCGTCTTAAAAATAACAGTAAGCCCTCTTATCAATAAAAACAGTTCTGCACAGGTGAGATGGCTCATCGGGTAAAGGCAACGGCTGTGTAACTATGGTGACCTGAGTTCAATCCCACAAAAAGGCTGCCACAAGACTACCCCCTCACTTCTGTAAGCACGCTGCCCCATGCAAACCCACGGCACACACATCATACACACACATGCGTGGTAATAAACAATAAATGCATACCATTTAAAATTCATTTAAATAATACCATAACTTTATTTTTGCATTAATTTCAATGCTGGAGACAGACCCAGGTCCTCTTGCTTGTTAGGCAAGGATTCCGGTACCACACCTTTTTTTTTTTTCAGTTTGTTTTAATTAGGCTCCAGAAAATGCCTGTGTGTTACACAAGTCTGTTTCAACATCAAGCATCTTCCCTGCTTGAAATGTCTACTAGAGAAACCAGACCTCTTGCTTCACGTAGACCCCCACAACCACACACCCGGTTTCCCCCAATTGCCTCCCCTTGGCATCCGCCCATCAACATGCCACTCTGTGGTGCGGACAGTCACTATAGAAAGTTGATGAAATTCGGGTTCGATGTGGGGCCAGGATGCTCCTCCAGGAAACTGCGTGCTCCGGTTGGTGAGTGCACCATGTCGACCAGTTTGGGAACATCAAGAGTCATCACTTCCTGGATCCATTTCTAGATCCACAGAGGCTTGGAGACAGCCGCAATCCAGTCCCTCCCTCCGTCCTCATGTTTATAGAGTGTGATGTGGCATCCGCCCCTCTTCCTTCATGTATGCCCACCACATGCAATGTGGCCTCTACCCCTCTGCCTTCACGCGTGTTTATAGCACGTGACGCAGCGTCTGCCCCTCTGCCTTCACTGCGTCCACGGCATGCAATGCGGCGTCTGCCCCTCTGCCTTCACACGAGCCCGCTCCTCACTGGTTGGGTGGATTTCCCCTCCTTTGTCTGTCCTTCTGTCCATACCCTCCCAGCTCTGAAGCCGTACCACTTCATCCTTCTGGCCTCACCATATGTCTTCATAGCTGGGAGGAGAACATGGCTTCATCTGTAAGTTTGCACACACATTTAAAACATATATCTGTTCCCGGCTACGGCTGCGTCTTCACAGCTTGACTTAAGAGCATCAGGTTCAAGGAAACTTCCCTTGATGTTTTAAGATGGCTGTTTGCCGACTTTATGTGTTTATCTAAAGAAAATCCTCAGCTTTAGGACACTCGACTGTCTGCCCCTCTGTGAAGTCTTTCATTTCCTTACTACCATACATTTCCCTTCTTGACTCTTCCTCCGTTGTTCTTATAAACGTTACACATTCCATTTGTTGCTAGTGTCTAGAAACACGAGAACTTTTTATATCTGGGGCTGGTGCTAATACGGTTTGTTGAATACCTTTAATTTGATAGTTTGTTAGTAGATTTTCTTAAAACTTTCTTCAAATATAGACAATGGCATGGGGTGGGGGGTGTCACTTTCACTTCCTTCCCATAAATTCTTTCCCTTGTCTCAATTCTATTTTCTTATCTAAC
This sequence comes from Rattus rattus, assembly GCF_011064425.1. Taxonomy (NCBI): domain Eukaryota; kingdom Metazoa; phylum Chordata; class Mammalia; order Rodentia; family Muridae; genus Rattus; species Rattus rattus. The sequence continues at coordinate 1,677,480 of NC_046158.1, forward strand.
TAAATGTAAGCGGTTGTAGCAAGCTTTTACATTTTAATTTTTTACTTAGAAGGAGGATGTATCCAGTAAACACCATGTGTCCTGTAACTTCCAGAGCAACGTGGCTGTGAGAGAAAGTAGCTTCCTGTCCATTCTCCAGATTGTTTCGCAAAAGTTAGCATTCACCATTACCACATGCTTTTCCACACGATCTATTGGATGATAGTATGTCTTTTCTGTTTGTAAAGAATGAGGGGACTTTGATGATGACAGTGATGATGCCAATGTTGATGGCGGTGATGGTGATGATGATGGTGGTGATGGTGGTGGTGATGGTGGTGGTAGTGATGATGGTGATAGTGATGATAGTGATGGTGATGATGGTGATGGTGGTGACAATGGTGATGGTGGTGACAATGGTGATGGTGGTGATGGTGATGGTGGTGATGGTGGTGATGGTGATGGTGGTGATGGTGGTGATGATGGTGATGGTGGTGATGATGGTGGTGATGGTGGTGTTAGTGATGATGGTGGTGATGATAGTGATGGTGGTGGTGATGATGATGGTGATAGTAGGTACTAATTCTCTGAATTGCAAACAAGGCCCCAATTAAATGCATTTTCATAGGTTGTCTTAACAGAACATCAGATAAGGCATTTGCGAAGAACAATCCAGCGTTGCCTACCTACTCTCTGTTAGCTTTATATAGAATTGACTTCTATTATTTCTTTGTTATTGCCTTTTGAGTTTATTCTGTTTTTCTTGGAAGGCGTAGCTGAATTTCCTGTTCGCTTTCTTCTCTGGATATTACTTCTCAAGCATTGTCGAAACACACTACTTTCACTTTTGCTTCGTATTCTAAGTGAGTCCTAAGTGTTTGAGCGTCTATCTGTGGCTGACATCTGACTTTGCTGTCGTATTCTAAGTGAATCCTAAGTGTTTGACCATCTATCTATGGCTGACATCTGACTTTGCTGTGCTGCTGTTGGAGTACATGCTCTGCATAACTCATCTGGTTTCCTGATTCATGGTGATTTTTATAACCGCTCACTAGGAAAAGCTGGGGACTCACTAAACTTCGGCATTCTCAGAAGCTGTAATTCCCTGCCTGCTAATGGTGTTACTTTGTTACTTTATTCTTCCTGATAATGGCCTTACTTGAATCTTCTGGTTCACTTTCCACCTCCTTGCTACTTGATATATAAAGGAGAGGGAGGGAGGGAGGGAGGAGAGGGAGAGTGGGAGGGGGAGGGAGGGAGGGAGGGAGGGAGAGAGAGAGAGATTCACAAATCTCACTCCGTGGTTTTTGGTTTTCTCTACTTTTCCTTTACCTTGCATGTTTTGAGCTTGTTGGTAAGTGCATACAAGTTCAGGGTTCTTAGATCTCCCTGGTCAGTCGTGTCTTATCATTAAACACTACTCTTTAATCTGTACTCTTGGTTTTGCCTCCAAAGTCTCTTTTTCCAAGTCGTAATATAGCCACACCCCAAGTTTTGAGTTGGATTTCTCTAACTTCGCACTTTCCGTCTTGTTACTGTGGTTCTGTCTTTCTTGCCCCAGTCTGGGCATCGCTGTCTTTTGAGTGAGAGGTGTAGTCCGTTCACAGTTATTTTAGTACTGAGTTTTACTTCTTCCTCCTTGTTTGGGATTCCTGTTTGCTCTTTTTTTTTTCTTTGCTTGTTTTCTTCTGCCTTGTTTTCCATCCTTTCTCTAATCATGTTTCATTATATTCCCATCCATCTTCTTCCCAGATGACTCAAACTTTTAACATTTATTTCTCTGCTTCAGAGAGAATGTTTAAATTTATATACTGTATGCTCGAGTTACCAAAGTCTGAAGTTAATAACCACGCTTTTGACTTCAGACATTGAGGACTCTGAGAGCCACTCCTTCCTAGGTTTTTCCATGTTATTCTTGGGAGGAAATTTAAAGGGAACATTTGTTTTTATATTTCTCCAAATCGATTCTGCATTTAGTTTCTGGTTTCCTCACCCCAAGACCACCGAACTTCAATATATCCTACAGACCTAGTTTTAAAAAAACAAAACGAAACTGGTGAAGTGGCAACTTCAGTCCTGGCATTTGAGAGACAGGGGCAGGAGGATCCTCTCAGAGCTTAGGCGATGGCTCGGTGGACAAGTGCCTGCTCTGCTCTTGCAGAGGACTTAAGTTAGGTTCCCAGCACCCACCTCTGGTGGCTCACATGCACCAGGAGCTCCAGCAACAGGGGACAGTACACCACCTTCTGGCCTCTGTGTGCACACCCACACAGAGTCACACAGAAGCATACATGATTAAGAATAAAAATGAATCCTTAACACAGCCCTATTTGTTTCTCAATTCCGGATACTTTTACTACGTGAAGTACATACACACGTCTGTAGCATGTGCATGTACCTACATGCGTGTGTGTGAAAGAGAGTGAAAGAGTGTATTCTGAAAGCCTCACAAACTATTTCGTGCCAATTTGAAGAGGATTCTGGGCAGGAGAAGGAAGGACAGCACAGTAACGAATTGCTCTACGGTCTTTCTCTGACTCTCCTGCCATTTATATACTTGGGAGCTTGGAGTAAACATGGCTTGTTTTGTTGTTGTCTGCCACAGAAGACACCACACCCCACACCCCACTCTGCTTCCCTCCCTTTCCTGTACTTGCCCATCTTTACCTGTCAACAGCTACACAGCCCATGCGCTCATTTCGGCCGCCGCAGTGTGCTGCCCATGGGTCAGATGTGGTTTGCCGACCACATTCTATTCAATGGCACTGAAATTACACCCCGGTTTTCCTGGCATAGAAAATGTTGCCCTCAACACCACACAGAGACAACCTAGGAACGCGTGCCAGTGTTTCTTTCGCTAAGACAGAAGCAAGGGCGGGCAGCTGGCGTGCTGCAGAGCATGCCTTGATCGTCCCGGACTTGCCCAAAGCCTCTCAGAGCAGGAACGCCAGCTCAGGCACGGTTTTAGATGTGTTTTATGTTCCTCTGTTCATGGATGAACCTGCTGCTCCCGTCCCCCTGGCACCAGATGCATTAGCTCTTGAAAGTAACTGCTAACGAGGGCCAGAGAGATGGTTCAGTGGGCAAAGGCGCTTGCTGCCAAGCCTGATGACCTGAGTTCAATCCCTGGGACACACACACACACACACACACACACACACACACACACACACACTAAGCAAATAAATGAATATTTCAGAAAAAAATTTCTAGAGCACAATTACCTCTGGCTTCTTTTGTAATTAGTCACGCAGTGAGATGAAGCAGTATCCTCACTCTGACTCAACGTACCTCGTTTCCTTCTCTGTGATTAGCCGTCCCCACTTTCCCTCCCTCCCTCCACCTCCTGCTCTTGCCCTCTCTTCCCTGCCCGCCCTCACCGTCCTTCCTCGTTCTCTGGTGGTGAGCACCTCTGCCCGCTGGTGCAACTCACTGGCTCTTCTCACAGATTTCAAAGAAAATTTTAAATTATCGGTTCCATTTTAAAAATCAATTGGAGTATTTAAATTCGCACAATAAAAACCAATGAAAGAGGAAAAATCACCAAAGTAAAAATGAAGCTCTGAAAAAGAAAATGCCTAAATGTGCAGAGATGTGTGGACACGGCACGCACGATGCTTCCAGGCATTACTAGACAGAAGCAGAGTGGCTCTGGTGCAGGCCTGAGCAGTGGCTCCTCAAAGCCAGAGCTAGTGTTTGAAATTACGATGGTCAGGTGCTGACTTAGCCACACCTAACTTACGCCTTAAATGTAGCCTAGATAATGATCGCCAAGGCTTAAAAAGAATTGTTTCATGTTTTTGAGTACGTGTGTGTGTGTGTGTGTGTGTGTGTGTGCGCGCGCGCGCGCACAGGAGTATAATTCTCTAAGACTTATTTACAGGGTGGCTTCCTGATATTAATCCCTTAGCTCTTAACTGGGCTGTCAGTGCTTACAGCACATTGCTATAGGTATAGGTAAAGTTCATTCAGCTTTGAGCTGCTTGGTTTGCCTCCTGCCCCTTAATCCCAGGATGACCACACAGACCCCTGATCCCAGGGTGACCACACAGACCCCTGATCCCAGGGTGACCACACAGACCCCTGATCCCAGAGTGACCACACAGTACCCTTCCCCAGAGCTATAACACAATCTCCTTGACTTCTTCTAATGCAATTGTGCTAATTTTAAATTTATTTTTATTGAATTCATTGTGTGTGTGTGTGTGTGTGTGTGTGTGTGTGTGTGTCTGCATGTGTCACAGCACACATGTAGAGCTCAGAGAACTATAGCTAGTTGGATGGAGTGAGTTCCTTTCTTACACCATGTGGGCTCCAGGATTGAACCTAGGAGGTCGTCAAGCACCTTACCTTCTAAACCCTTCCTTTATTTTGCTGCTGGGACTTCTGTCCATTGGAAAGAATGAGATAAAGATATAACTTTCTTCCCAATCTAGAGGCAATCATTTCATGGTTGTCTGTCAAATAACATTTCTTTCTGCAAACAGCTTACATTGTATCTTATTTAGGCCACTAACTCAGTGGGCAGGATTCTCTGCATTTTACTCAGTTCTGTTCCTTCAGTTGTCTTTGGGGCACTATTATCCGACCATTTAAAGTTTCTCCTGAGCCAGTGAGATGGCTCTGTGGGTAAACGTACCCCAAAAGCTTAAAGACCTGAGTTAGATTCCAAGATCCACATGATGAAAGAACCCCCAGAACTGTCCTCTGACCCCCACACACAGCACATGGAACGCCTGCCACTAGTGCACATACACAGTCATGAAATTATAAATCTTAGAAGGAACAGAGAGGGGACCAGCCAGATGGAGATGTGTAGAGCACTCAGTCCCAAGACTAACTGCCTGGGTTCAATCCCTTTGACCCATGTGGTGAAGGAGACAGCAGACTCCCAAAAGTTGTCCCCTGACTTCCACATGTCTGCCATGGCATGATAGCATCAATATATATGCTCAGGCATACACAATAAGTAAAAATTTTATTCTACTATTTTATATGTGTGAGTGATTTGCCGGTTAGGATGTCTGCATCCGGTGAGTATGTTGTCCTTGGAGACCATAAAAGGGCATCAGATCCCCTAGGATTGGAGTCTAGGATGGTTGTGAGCAATTATATGGGTGGTGCTGGGAATTGAACCTGGGTCCTCTGGAAGAGCCTCCCTGCTCTTAACTGTTTAACCATCTTTCTAAACCTCCAAGTGTGTGTGTGTGTGTGTGTGTGTACCTTTTTTGTTAATTTTGGAACAACACTACAACATTGTAAGTGCTATTACACTGGTTTTAAATATTTGGGGGTGAACTTGCTGAATTTTCCAAACTCTTTGCTTACACTCTATAAATGGATGCTTTATTTCTTTATTTTCTCACTGCCATGACAAGTTAGCTAATCGACGTAAAAAAAGAGGAGTTTACTTCGGCTCATACTTTGAGAATGTGGGCCACCATGACTGGGAAGGTAAAACACATGGCGGCATGAGTGTGAAGACCCATCGTGACTAAGGAGGCATACAGCAGGAGTGTGAACGTCTATCATGACAGAGTGGGCATGGCAACAGGAGTGTGAAGACCCATCATGACTAAGGAGGCACACAGCAGGAGTGTGAAGACCCATCATGACAGAGTGGGCATGGCGGCATGAGTGTGAAGACCCATCATGACTAAGGAGGCATACAGCAGGAGTGTGAAGACCCATCATGACTAAGGAGGCACACAGCAGGAGTGTGAACGTCTATTATGACAGAGTGGGCATGGCAACAGGAGTGTGAAGGTCCATTATGACCAGGAAGACATACAGTAGGAGTGTGAAGGCCCATCATGACCAGGAAGACATCAGAAGGAGTGTGAAGGCCCATCATGACCAGGAAGGCATGTAGCAAGAACATGGAGATCCATTATGACAGAGTAGGAATGGCAGCAGGAATGTGAAGGTTCACCATGACCAGGAAGGCATACAGCAGGAGTGTGAACGTCTATCATGACAGAGTGGGCATGGCAACAGGAGTGTGAAGACCCATCATGACTAAGGAGGCATACAGCAGGAGTGTGGAGCAGTTGACCACAATGTCTACAGTCAGGAGCAGAAAGAGAAATTCACTGACTCTCAGCTCACATCTTCCCCTGTGCTCAGTCAAGGATCCCAACCCAGAGGTCCTACCTTTAGTGTGGATCATCCCACCATAACCTAATCTAGATAAGGCTCCACAGATTCACCCCAAAGATTTATTTCCACGGTGATTTTAAACTCCATCAAGTCCATGATCAAGATGCATTCCAGTAAGAGAGTATTATATCTTTGGACAGGGATAAACACTTGTGCCTATGTTTTTGCAGCCATGGTCCCAGACACTCAACAGTGGACCTGAAGCAGAACCACTCTCGGCTCTCCTGTGGCTTAAACTTTCCAACTGGTAAAAGGAGAAATGTGGCTTTTGTGAATTAGAGGGGGATTAATGTTCTTAAGTGCTAAAGGGAACAGGTTGAGATTGTGTGTTCTGTGTGGGTTACCTTGCGTGAAACATACCCAGTAATCAACTGTATTAATGATATTACTCAACTCCTCCATGGTTTTGTTTTTACTTTGCCTACTTGATTTGACAAAGACTAAACAATGCAATAATGTCAGGGTAGCTCATTAAGACAGTGATGTTGCGAGATTCATCTTGGTATTCCTAATAGCTTTTGGTTATATATTGCTTTTTAAAAAGTACCATTTATTAGATTTTTTTAATATAGAAAATGTTAAAGAATAATCCTACCATCAACATAATCCTTAAAATAAAAACTCAAACAAAAGGGAGAGAGGGAGGGGGAGGGAAAGAAAGAAGGAGAGGGAGGACTGAGGGAGAGGGGAGGAGGGAGGATGGGGGGAGGGGGAGGAGATGGGGAAGAGGATGAATTCAAATCACACACAAACAAAGCCTCAAGCTCTCGGCTTTGTTTTCTGCTATGGTTTGGACCTGAAGTGCTCTTCTCCAAGCTCTGTGAGTTTGTCACATACTGTGAGAAATAAAACAGTGATAGTAATATTAATAATGGTCCCTTTGAAAAGTCAGCTTTAGTCTGGCTACAGATGAGTAAAAACCCCAGGCTCCAGCCCCACCTCCTAGTCCGGCTTCCCTCCTCAACCCAGACTGAAAGTTTACAACAGAGGCACGGCCAAGCTGGTAGCTGTGGTGGGGACCTGTGCTCTATAAACTTTAAAGGAGGATTAAAAGGTAGAGATGAAGCCACCTGTGCTTTCAGACAGACAGACAGACGGTGGCAGAGGGAACCACAAGACCTGAGTCATGGAAGACACACTCTGACCCTCCTGACCCTCCTGACCTTCCTGACCCACCTCACCCTCCTCACCCTCCTCACCCTCCCCACCCTCCCCACCCACCTCACCCCCTCCTCACCCTCCCCACCCTCCCTCACCCTCCCCACCCTCCCCACCCTCCCCACCCTCCCCACCCTCCCTCCCCCCCCACCCTCCTCACCCTCCCCACCCTCCCTCACCCTCCCCACCCTCCTCACCCTCCCACCCCCCCCCACCCTCCCTCACCCTCCCACCCGCCTCACCCTCCCCACCCCTCACCCACCTCACCCACCTCACCCACTCCCACCCTCCCCACCCTCCCTCACCCGCCTCACCCTCCTCACCCACCTCACCCACCTCACCCACCTCACCCACCTCACCCAGCCAGCAAGGAAAGGAATTCCCACATTAAAGGACCCACATTAAAACAAAAACAAAACAAAACAAAAACAAAACCAAAACTAATCTTTGCGCTCTCAGGGAACCACCACCATTCTGGGCCAGGTCTGACTCTCCGGTTTATAAAACAAACTGTCTCACTGTGGCTACTCTGAGTTTCAGGTGCTCTTTTTATGGGATGGAGAGCAGGTCTTCACTCCTCACTTGGGTTTGCTATTTAGGGTGGGGCTATCGGGTGCGGGAACAGCCTTCAGATGGCCAGGGCAGGTCCCTTTTTTTTGTTTTGTTTCTTGGCCACAGGTGTGTGTTTCCCTCACCAAACGTCCTCCCTCCATGGTGCTGTCTTGCCCAAAGCATTGGGGTCAACTGGTCATCCACTAAAGCCCCCAGAACTATCTTTGCAAGTTGATTTCTCAGGCAGTTTGGTATAATAACCCACTCTCCTTAGGGTGACCCAAGGGGGGCCCATCAGAAGCGCTTTGGCAAGCTTCACCCATGGTGATGTCTCTCTCTCCGCCATCATTGTCCCACAGAGCCTCCTGCTTCTGGAAGCTCAACAGTGAGTTGAGTTGTTTTCAGAACCATGGCCCACTGGGTTCAGATCCTGCTCTTGTTGTCATCAGTGCCTCTTTCTCTGAAGGTTAAGCCTAGGACACGGTTCTAGTTTTATTTCTGTTGTTGTGACCAAAAAAAAAAAAAAAAAAAAAAAACAACAAAAAAAAAAAAACTGACAAGCAACCTTGACATGTAAAGGTATTTTAGCTTACAATTCTATGTTCGAGTCTATCACTGTAGGGAGGTCAAGGCAGGAGCTTCAAACTGCTGCTCACATGGCATTCACAGCCACGAGCAGAGAGAATCGGGTGTACACATACTCATTGGGCAGTGTGTGCTCTGCTATACTCTTAAACAGTTCAGGAACCCCTACCTAGGGAATAGTGCTGCCCATGGTGGGCTGGGTCTTCCCAATCTATCGAAGGCAGGCTCACAGACCAATCTGGTGTAGACAGTCCCTCACAGAGACTCTCTCCAGGTGATTCGGGGTTACAGCACCCTGACCCCTAAAGATAACCATCACACACCACAACTAGAAACCAAATCTGTTTATTGAGGAAAGCTTACATAGTCCCCCCTCATGAAAATCATCCCCCATGGGAAGTTTTGACTTTTTAAAAAGCCCAGGAAGGGTTGTGGGTCTGGTGCCCTTTAACACTCTGCCAGTTGCACCAAGCCACCTTCTCTAAAAAAAATTTTTTTAATCTTTTTTTTTCCCCTTTTCTCCCTCATCTCCAGTGATAAAGTCAAGCTAGGGCCTCTCACACACTTCAGGCAAGTGTTCTACTACTGAGCCACACCATCAGTTTGGTTTAGAAGTCAAACAGCACAATGCCTGCCCATGACAAAAGGCACTGTAGTGGTTTGAATATGCTTGACCCAGAGAGTGGCACTCTTGGGAGGTGTGGCCTTGTTAGAGTATGTGTAGTTTTGTTGGATTAGACCCTCCTCTTAGCCACATGGGAGCCGGTCTTCTCCTGTTTGCCTTTGGAACAAGATGTAGAACTCTCAGCTCCTCTTCACCATACCTGCCTGGATGCTGCCATGTCCCCGCCTTGATGATAATGGACTGAACCTCTGAACCTGTAAGCCAGCCCCGATTAAATGTCGTCCTTATGAGAGTTGCCTTGATCGTGGTGTCTGTTCACAGCAGTAAAACCCTAACTTAGACAGGCATCATCCCTGCTACACTCCCAATGTCCTTCCCCAAGAGCACGCTGTGTTGCTGAGTGCTCTCCAAAGGTCTTGGTTCTCAGGATGGAAGGAAGTGGGCTATCATGGGGTAAGACCTCATGGAAAGCCCTTACCTTGAAGAGAGTTGTGGCAATCCACATGGATCCTTTCTCCTTCTCCTCCCCAACTCTTACTGTGGGTGAATTTACACACACACACACACACACACACACACACACACCACCAGAGCATGCACACCATAGCCCCAGAGGAAATAGACTCGCTTGAGCTTAACCTTGAACCATCAGAGCTGTGAGCTGAGTAAATGTGTTACCTCGAGTGTTTCATTGTAAAGATGGTAAGCTGACAAACACAGGAAGTTTCAACGTTTAGTGTCTCTTCTGCTGTTTCTCTTTGTGTTTCAGAATAACTGTTATACTGCACTACCCACTCTATATTACAGGAGAAAGTATCTATCGCCTTTCTGGGAAGAAAAAATGGGGATGCAATCCTCTTACACCCCACCACACATGGCCCTCCTCCCAACTCAACAACATAGCTCTTTCACAATTTTTGTTAACTGCATACTCAATATTTACACATAGATAAGACTATAAAATATTGACTATAGTTGAGCCATGAAGTATACTGTGAGTGTATTCTCTGCCTATACAACTTTTGGGCTTTTTCTCATAGTTAATCATTGCTTTGCTTTTGCTACTCCAGATTTTCCCTTTCACTGAATTATATTTTCTGGATGCTTTTTTTCTATCTGGTTTCTCTCCTCACTTACGCTTGTGCGCAGCTATGTTATATTTGTCCAGAGGCCCACAGAGGGAGGAAGAGGGCATCAAATCCCCTGGCGCTGGAGTGGCAGATGGCATGACCTCCTGACCTCCTGACCTCCTGACCTCCTGACCTCCTGACCCCCTGACCCCCTGACCTCCTGACCTCCTGACCTGGGAACTGTTCTTGTATCATGTATTTGATGATACCCTTTCTGTTTGTTCTTTGTTGTTGTTTTAACCACAGCATCTATTGTCATTCATTCTCCCCTCTTTTTTTTTTTTTGGCTTTTGTTTTTTTGAGACCAGGTCTTACTCTAGCCCAGGCCTGTTTTGGATCTCATAGCAATCCTCCTGCCTCAGTCTTTCTGAGGCATCACACTGTACTCTTCTAGATTCCCTTTGCTTTTCAACCCCTCTGTGTTCTCCAGGCATCTCCTTCTAATACTGTCACTGTAACCTTATTGTATGGTCCCTGTGCTGTCTTGTCTTTCACAGGATGTTGTTAGCATGTGCTAATGTATGCCTCATCTCCTTTTCCTCCTGGTTTCCTCTTTCTCTTTACCTAAGTGCAAGCACTTGGTCTCTTTCCTTGTAGTTTCCCACACATACCTGCCGGTGCTCTGCTGTCATTCATAGTCACGTGCAATGAGGTGGAGATGGGATGATAGGATGCTCTGGGTACCCCCAAAGGAAATCAGCAAGAGGGCCCTGCCATTGGAGAGCCATCTCTGCAAGTGGCTTTCTCAGAACACAGCTCCCTACACAACTGGTCTGGGGTAAGAAGGGGATGTGGGCACTGCTCTCAGTCTAGGAGCCAGCACTGTGAGCTGTCAGGGAGGACAGGCCTTTCATACTGTAGCTTACAGTGATACCCTCGGGGTTAGTCCGGGTCTCTCCCTTTCCTCAGTTGGTGTCCCAGGTCCAGAAGTTCTCCAAGCCCCCGTCTCAGGGCACTGCCTTGGTAGAAAGTGTGGATGATCCCTGGCTGTAGAAAGCTGTCTCTGTCTCCCCTGCTACTCCCTCTACCCCCGTGGTCATATCCAGCCCCTTCCTGGGCCTCTCCCAGCTGCATGGGCCTGGATGCTTTCCCTGTACAGGCTGAGGACCCAGCTTTGTTTGCCCTGCCATCCAGGTGCCATCGAGGACCTGCTTCCAGTATTCAGTTCACATCTGGTTCATCGAGTCTCCTCTCCTGTTCTCTTCATCCTGGGCTTAAAATGTTTACGTTCTGTTAAGGTCCATTTGGGTGACATGTCGCAAGTGAGAAGTAACACCTTCAATCTGCCACTTACCTAAACTTCTACACGTCTTCTCCCCTTTGCTTTCTTTACCTGAGTCATGCCTGTGCTTGCAGCTGTCTGTCTGTCTATCTGTCTGTCTGTCTGTCTATCCATCCATCCATCTATCATATATCTCTCTATCTTTGTCTCTGTCTCCATCTCCATCTATCGCCTGTCTCTCTCTCTCTCTCTCTCTCTCTCTCTCTCTCTCTCTCTCCCTCCCCCCATCCTCTGTCTCTCTATATGCCATTCTTATCCCCTGGAGCCACACCCTGCTCCTTTGGCTTGCACTTAACCTGCCTCATGACTGTGACTGATCAGATTGTCTCAAATGCACAACACACACACACACACACACACACACACACACACACACGCGCCCGCGCGCGCGCGCACACACACACTCCTCAAAACACTCCGCAGCCCTGGGTCTCCTCTAACAGAAGCTTCTACCATGACCTTTTGCTGCTTCTGGGCCCTCCATGATGCCTCCCTCCCTCCCTCTTAGACTCAAGGAGAGAAAAGAAAAAGAATCCTTCTATTGGAAGCCCACTGGGCCTGCCCACAGCTTCCCCACCCACTCTCTGGTCACATGGCTCTTACCCTTAGTTGAGCTGTGCTGGGGTCCCTGCCAGCTGCTTGCCAGAGGTTCAGCTGAAACAAGGCTTCTCTGTGTCTCCCCAGCCTCCTATTCCTCCAGGATTTCTGAGGCTCACTGTTTTCCTGTGCCCCTCCCCACACTCATGCTTTCTCCCATTCGATGCTCCCTGTGGCCATTCCTCTTCTTCCTCCCATTCTCTCTTTGTCTCTCTCTTTGTCTCTCTCTCTGTCTCTCTCTCTGTCTCTCTCTCTCTGTCTCTCTGTCTGTCTGTCTCTCTCTCTCTCTGTCTTTCTTTTTCTCTTTCTCTCTTTCTGCTTCTGTGTGCGTGTCTCTCTCTCTCTCCCTTTCTCTCTCCTCCCCCTCTCCCTCTCTTTGTCCTTCTCAACATTTCTTCCTTGTCCAGTCCATGGCTCTGTCCCTAAGGCCCAGCTTCTCTCCCTGGCACTGACATCCTCCCAGGGCCTCTGCCTCCTTCCACGGTCTGTCTTAGGATGTGTGCCTGGCTGATGGAAGCCCAGGTGTGGTGTGGCCCCGTGGCCGGCCGGATCGCCTGCTGTCGAACGCTCTGGTAAGGTTACTATTTATCTAGTGCAACCGAAGTTGGCGCGCACATCTGGCGCCTGGTACTTAGCGCAATTATTTATGATTTCTACCAAGATTTAAAAGCTCATCGCCGGCCTTGTAATGCAGTAACTGATTGCGCTGCTAATGTAATTAAGAAAAGATTATGATGTCCACGTGGCGTACCAGATGGTGGCATTCATAGTAATCGGCGTGCGCAACTGGCAGACAACTGCACAAGGGCAGCAGAACAGAGGCAGCTGGAGACCTCCATCTTCCTTGTCACTCAGAGAGGAAAGGGGCAGCCCGGTGTGGACAGCACAGGTTGACAGGAAGTGGAGACGGGTCTATGTCTACCAGCCTCCTGCTATGAGGTTGTCGTGTTACATACAGTTGCCGCCGGAGTACACACACTGAAAGTGCTGCTCGGACACAATCAAGCAAGAGCACACGTGGGTAGGTACACATGGATCACCATAAACACAGAACTCGTTTCTTCACTTATGCAAAAAAACTTCAATGGCGTACCTGGCTGTCCTCAGCTCTGAGATTACATCAATAAAGAAGACTCTCACGGTCCTCTCGACCTGTGGAGCCCAGCAGATGAGATGTGATCAGTTACTCAGGAATAAATGCAGAATCGATTGTAAGCAAGGTCACGAATGGATGTCAGGTGACCGAGGTGTGCTGCCCCGGAGAAATTAGCCAGGGAGGTCAGGGGAGGCTTCTCTGAGGAAGTGACAACGGAGGTGAATCCTGAAGAACCAAAAACTCAGTGGGTTTCAGCAGAACTGCCCAAAGACCATGGGGTTGGACATCGCGCATCGAATGCTGGAGTCTAATAGAAGGCCAGGGACCAAGAATGGAGGTGGAGAATTTGAAGAGGCACTGGTTGGAACCTAGGGCTTTTGGTTAGACTGCTTGACCAGGGAGCCCTAAGGATCTGCCTCCTCAGGATTGGGATTGAGACTGTGTGACACGGGGCCTGGCTTTGTGTGTGACTGTGGGGACTCACAGTCCTCAGGCACTGCCTCACTAGCTCTGTCCAGTTGAAACCTTTGAAGGAGTTTGTTTCATCTTTCCACTGCTGGGGATTGAACCAGGAATGTGTGCATGCTAGGCAAACACTCTACCACCAAGCTACCTCCCCAGTTCATGCATGTTCTTAACCTGGGAAGGAACGTGTGTGTGTGTGTGTGTGTGTGTGTGTCTGTCTGTCTGTCTGTGTAACTTTCTTCGTGTCTGTGTATGAGAGAATGTGTGTTTATCTGTGTGTGCTTCCATGCGTGTCTTTGTGTCTATGTCTGTGTGTCTACGTCTGTATATGTGCCTGTGTGGGCTCATGTGTGGGCAACCATGTGCAGAGAGGATGCCTGCAAAGGCAAGAATTCTCTGGATTCTCTGGAGATGGAGTTATATGTGGTGTAAGCCAAACTGAGGTCCTCTGGAAGAGCAGCAAATGCTCTTAACTTCTGAGCCATCTCTTCAGCCCTGGGAGTGATCTATTCAGTGCTGAGTCCGCCCACGGCAAACAAGAGTTTCTTGATCCTTGCCACACATGACAACAGCCCCAGATGATCAGCAAGTAACAACAATAGAATGAAGAAGCATTGGCGAGACAGGAAGGAGGCCATCTTAGCACCGAGGACCAGGCCAACATGTCTGAAACTACCGCACCAAGCAAAGGAGAGAATATAAACATGTAAATCGAGTATGTATTCCAAGAAGATTATAGAAAGTGGGTAAACAGCTTATGGGAAGCAGAGAGATGTGTACATGCACATTTGACAAGGAACACCAGGCACACGCCTGTCATCCCAGCATTCATAAAACAAAAGCATAAAATCAATCACAGCAAAGTCAAAACCAGCCTGGTCTACATAGCAAGCTCCAGGCTATCCAGGGCTATATAGTGAGAGCTAGCCTCAAAAAACTAAACCAGGGGTCAGGTGTGATGCACATACCTTTAATCCCAGGACTTGGAAGGATCTCTGCATTGGAGGCCAGCCTGGTCTATATAGGGAGTTTCAGGACAGCCAAGGCTACATAGAAAGACTGTCTCATAAAACCAAAACCAAAACAAAAATCTCACCAAGCCAGGGCCTTGAGAGACAGCTCGGTGATAAAAAGCATATACTGCCCTCGCAGAGGACTTGAGTTGAGCATTCAGTAGCCATGCATGGTGGTTCACAACCACTTGTGACTCCAGCCCCTCAGGATCTGGCGCCCTCTTCTGGCCTTTGTGGGCATCTACACTCAGGTGCACATACCCACACACAGACACACATGCACACATGATTTAAAAATAAACTAAAAGTCGACTGACCAAACCTCCAGACCACACTCCAGTCTACCCAATATCCTGAGTCACTGGCTGACCTGAGGAAGCTGGCACACTGGGCCACCAAATATTCCCTAATTGGCGGCTGCTTAGCCCTAACCTTCTGCTTCTGCTCCTTCAGCCCATGTCCTGTGAAGAGAGCTTCTGGAAACAAGTGAAGATTTCTAGAAATCCCTTCTATCAATTTTCCCGTGGGTGCTGAAAGACAGAAGAGCGAGCACATGGTCAACTGGACCGCAACGGACAATGCAGTTTCCAGTTCACCTCAGCTTTCACTGAATGTTGAAAACGCCCTCTAATAGTGGAAGCTAAGTATGGGGGCACATGCTAGCGATCTCACCCCTTCAGAAGTCGAAGCAAGGGGGTTCCGAGTTTGAGACCAACCTGGGCAACACATTGAGAGTCTGTCTGAAAACGAATTAAGTTTTTAAAT